>NC_068454.1:58768843-59001343 GCF_023373465.1 Oncorhynchus keta
GAGTGTTTCTTGGTAGTCTTAAACAAATCTACTTTGAAGCAAATGTATTCACCTCACACACATGGCTATGGGCTTAAAAAAGACACCTGTTAAAAATCTATTACATTTTGACATCACAGAGGACTAAAATATAACAAAACAGTTTGACATAGAAACACCCGATTTTCTGCGTACATTTTTGAAAAATGATTAATTATTCATAATTTCATAACATTCCACCAATTTGGCCACTAGAGCGCACTTTGGTCATTCGACTGCAGGAAAGGGCTACCCTAACCCTAATTGTAACCCTAACCCCTAAACCTAAAATAGCCTTTGTCCTTGTGGGGACCAGCAAAATGCCTGCACTTGTCTGAATGTTCCTTGTTTTACGATCTTTGTGAGGACTTCTGGTCCCCACAAGGACAGTAAAACCACAAAAAAAACACACACAAGCTAATCTGCCAGTGTGACACATTATGTCTCTTCTTTACCAGTCAAAGGCATTACATGAAGAACAACATTTCTCATGCCACATTAAAGATTAAACCAACCTTCCATGCTGTCACAGGGATTTCAATTCCATAACACATCCAGTTTCAATGTGTCATGTTTGAGTATGTTAACATCCGTCCTCGATTGTACTCGGCATATCAACAGCACTCATTTCATTTCTCTAAGCATCCGGCCATGACACATTTAGAAGACTTGTTGTCCAATTAGCCTTGTCTGTGTAAATAGAAAGCTGAGTAAATAGATGTCTGTCAAATATAACAATGCTAACAAAGAACCATCTGAGGCTCAGAGACCAAATGAAACGTGACTTGAAAGTGATATCCAATTAAGATGGCCAGCTGTCAATCTAGAATAAGATCTGCTCGCATGTTCTGTTGTCTATGCTAAGCGAAATCTGTCGTTTAACCTCTAAATGTCTAAGCCATTGGGGGACGGGACGGGACGGGACGGGACGGGGGGTGTTTTTAGATGGCCATACCATGGATAACACCATCGTGTTTGTGAGGGTCTTACCTTTCCATAGAGGGGTCATATTATTTTTGTAGGCCAAACCGTCCGGCCGCTACAGACGTTTTCGTGAGGAGACCTGGTCTAACAAATAGAGCTGTAGCTCTTCCACTTTCCACCGCAGACACGGAAGGACAATATAGGCAGATGCGGTGGATGGAGTTGCAGCCCATGCAAAACAACAGATACACTATACATACAAAAGACTCTGGGCAGCCCTTCAAATGTGTGGATTTGTCTATTTCAGCCACACCCATTGCTGTCAGGAGTATAAAAGCTTTTGTCGGGAGCTTCACAAAATTGGTTTCCATGGCCGCACACAAGCCCAAGATCACCATGCACAATGCCAAGTGTCGGCTGGAGGACGCCATTGGACTTTGGAACAGTGGAAACGCGTTCTCTGGACTGATGAATCCTGCTTCACCATCTGGCAGCCCAACAGACAAATCTGAGTTTGGCAGGTGCCAGGAGAACGCTACCTGCCTCAATGCATAGTGCCAACTGTAAAGGTTGGTGGAGGAGGAATAATGGTCTGGGGCTGTTTTTCATGGTTCGGGTTAGGCCCCTTAGTTCCAGTGAAGGGAAATCTTAACGCTACAGCATACAATGACATTCTAGACGATTCTGTGCTATTTGTGGCAACAGTTTTGGGAAGGCCCTTTCCTGTTTCATCATGACAATGCCCCTGTGCACAAATGTAGGTCTATACAGAAATAGTTTGTTGAGATAGGTGTGGAAGAACTTGACTGGCCTGCACAGAGACCTGACCTCAACCCCATTGAACACCTTTGGGATGAATTTGAATGCCAACTGCGAGCCAGGTCTATTCACCCAACACCAGTGCCCTACATCACTAATGCTCTTGTGGCTGAAAGGAAGCAAGTCCCCGCAGGAATGTTCCAACATCTAGTGGCAAGCCTTCCCAGAAGAATCAATAGACTCTTAAGGATTAAACAGAAGGTCTAAGTAAACACTGCGTTAAGCTTGTCCACCTACGAGAATTGTTTCAGCATTCAACAATGTGATATATCACATTCATGATTCAACTTTACTTTTAAAAACATTTTTTTTTTTTTATTTTTTTTACATCAGAGCAACCTATGATACAACTAGGAGTTAGAGATTATGCTGCCACTTATCCTTCCCTATATTTTTCAAAATGAGCATTGGAACAACATACAATTGTACTTACAAGTGTATAATAATCATAATCAAAATATGTGAGTGGTATGAATTGTTCTCACCTGGTTCCTGTCATAGCAAATATGTGTGGGTCTTGCAAAAAAAATGTTAATGTGGAATTATAATGATTAAATGCTTTTAAAAAGTTGCAAATGAGGTGTAGTTGGTCAGAACAACTCAATGTTCTGTAAACTCCCACGTGAAGTTCACTCCCACACATAAACACAAGAGCCTTCAGCACTTTAGGATTCTACTGTGCCATTACTCGTGAAAATAATGTGAACACTTCAGTATTCTCTCTGTGTAGTTGTCCAGCAGCACTACAACCTTTTCATGGGCAAAGAGGGGAAAGCGTGACGTCTTGAACCACAACTCACAAAGAGAGAAGGAAAAGAGAGAATAAAATAGGAGGTTGCAGAGAAAGAGGATGGCGAGAGAAGAGAGGCAGCAGCAGATGGGTTCTACCTCTCGTTCGGGGGCTTTGACTGAGTCTGGAGTGAGAGAGAGAGCAGGAGGGATGTTTCAGTGACTTTCAGCATATTTATAACATGCTTGTGACAAGTAGGCTAACCGAGGAGCCAATCTCACCCAGTCTCTGTTTACTCATGGGATTAAATTAAAAGAACACAGCATCCAATTTCACACCTGGCTTCCTTCAACGTAGCACTCCTCCAGCACAGTGTGACAGTCACCCACAGCACAACCTCTCGCCTCTCTTCCCTCCCCACATGTTCCTCAGTATTAGCAAACGGAGCGTGGAGAGAGAAAACCATGTCAGATTTCCAACGGAATGGAAGTTCATTTGCTTAGTGGGATTAGCGATATCGGGTTGAAGTGGTAAGCCGATCTCTTTTCCCAGAGATTTGAAAGAATAGAGACAATTTTGAGAGACGAATGTACTGATTACCGATTTCCACAGCTATCTTCCCTGCAAATATCTAGCTGATCAGTATAGGGGGGTACTTATTTCAGAGGCTAATTACGTTACTCGGATAAAGGAAGCAATTAAAAGATAAACACCAGTCGGAGTTTGGTGACCTCTAACCTCTAAGAGCAGCTGTCTGTGTTATTTCTACATTTCCCCGCGTAATGGTACTTTAGTGGTACTGTGTACTTAGGTAGAGCAGAAATGTCAATACTATTTAGAAGATGTAAGGTTTTCCCATACGTTACAGAGGGTCTACACAGCTGCTGAATGTACAGATATTTCTTTAAAGGATCTTTCAGGCAGCTGCCATACGGGTTCCTTACCAGAATGATCATAATGGTGACCCATACGTTACTAGACGTAAGATCTTAAGTTGAGCCAGTTTGCTCCTGGTGGAAAATAATCGGGCAGCAAAAAGAAATGTGAATGATTATGTGGATTATGATTAATGAACATTTTGGCAGGGGTTGTAAGGGAAAATCAAGTCTAAACTTTCTGAGCAGAAATGGCAAACTTTAGAAGCCTAACAAAACCTCCAATACACTACAGGTTTTAAATGTCCTGTGTTGCAGGAAAGTTCCCAGACTGATCAAATTAAAATCTGACATTTGCAGGGCTATGAAATGCAACCAGACATCATGCAGAGGTTGGATAAGGTCTCTTCTGTAGTTCTTAATTCCAACACATGGGGAAGAGAGAAGGCTGAGTGATCACCCTATTTGCATAATGTATGGCATTTACATGAATACTACAGTACAATTCACATTTACATGTATTTTCTATTCGGGAAGACACATTATCGTATTACTACTACATGATGAGAGACAGAAAAGAGATGCCATCAAACCGCTGAGAGAAAGGTGAGCATTGTTTCCCATAATGGCCTCAATACTCCACAATCCCAGGAGACAGGATGTGGAGGAAGTCAGGCGTGTCAGACAAAGGCCCACCAACCCAATCCTCATTAAAAGATGATCCCACTTTTATTAAGAGCTTTATCACCGGATATCCTGTGGCTCAGATGTGTGTGTTTGTGTGTATGCGTGTCATTAGGTACCTGAGCAATCTTCTGGTACCATGTCCGATTAATGCCCACACAATGACAACGTGGTGTAAAGGCTGCCGGGGCAGATCACAGTCCGATGGTAAAGAACCATTCTGACAGGGGGGTTCATATACACCGACAGGTGGGAAATGCACATAACTTGCACTGCTAGTCAGGAAGCCTATAGCCTTTTCCAACTACAGTACAACCATATGCAACACAACAAAGATTCTGAAATAATGGTAGCCAGGGGATCCGCAACCTGCATGCCTCTAAAATGTTGACGAGCGAAAAATACCTTCCACATTGAGAGCATCTTCATCTTTGAGCGATTGGCATTAATGAAAACTCTTTGACCTAGAGGTCGACTAAGGCCCACAGACAATTGTGTGTCCATGACTGCAGACCATTTGTGTGTAACATGACTGTTTTTGACAAAGACTAAGACCTTCGCGAGCAGCTCCCCAGTAACCTGTGGGGGCCTATGGGGCCTTTTAGCCTGGGGCCACAAAACACCACTCACCAAACATGTTCCCAATGTGGCCATTCCTGGTCAGGGGCCGTAGCTCGTTCCTGCCCCAGGCGAAGCTCTTGTAGTTGTCCCAGGCAAACTTCATCATCTGAAACACAAAAACAGGGTTAAGAACACAGGTCAGTCACTAAACTGATGGCAAACCTCCTGATTCACAACAGCCTTAATTAAACTGGAATGGTGGCCTGCAGCAATGTCAATGATGGATTATTGTTTTGCTGTGGATTTAAGACAGGCATGCAATTATCACACATAAAACACACAGGTAAACAATCCCATTGACAATACCTCCAACAAACCCTGTTAAATCAAATTGAAAACAAGGTGGATCGCCATTCTCCTTCCAAAAACTTTCCAAGATCTCCTAAATTAAAAATAATCATGTTTTTTCCCACTGACCGATATGGTCAAAGTGATTTGATTGTGTTATGCCAACAACAAAAGTAACCAAGTTTTCTGCATTTTAGGCAGTGTAAAATTAAGGGGTTTAGGGTAGATTGGTATCTACAGAACAAAAAATGTGGATTTGTTTATTCATTTAACTAGGCAAGCCAGTTAAGAACAAATTCTTATTTACAGTGACGGCCTACCCAGGCCAAACCCGGACGAAGCTGGGCCAATTGTGCGCCACCCTATGGCACTCCCAATCACGGCCGGATGTGATTCAGCCTGGATTCGAACCGGGGACTAAAGTGATGCCTCTCGCACTGAGGATGCAGTGACTTAGACCGCTGTGCCACTCAGGAGCCCAATTGAATGACGATGGCTGGAAGAGCCAATGCATCAAATTAATGTACAAATTCAGGACTAGGCAGATACTGACAGCAGGCGAGGCAATGTTTCAGGCAATGTTCGCGTTTGTTTTCTCTTCTCTCGGAGGCGATAAACTTCGAGAGTATATTTGTTAATACGTACATTTTGTTTTGATGTTGAGTGAAGGCTATGCAAGTTCGTGCTGCTGTGTGGCTGTGGCTGAGCTTTTACTGGCCTTTCTGGAAACTATGTTGCAGACCTCCAGTACAATCACCTGGACGTCTGTCATAGCTTTTTTTCTGCAGTGAAATATAGTGTACTATCAACGAGGATAGGAATATTAGTAGCATATGATCTTCTGAATATGAATCGATCCTAAAAACACAAAAAGGGACACTTAAGCCCACTGCTATAAATGTAAATATTGAAACAAAAGCATAAATCCTACTTCCTGTAAATCTCCCACTGAGGAAATGAGCTAACCACCACACCACCCCAGCATGTCAGAATTTGATTTGGTGGACTGACACACCAGGAACAGTCTTTTTTTTCCAGAGGCGGAGTGGTAATATGATGTGATTTACATGGTGAATACTGAATGAGTCTGTGGTAGTCTCCAGAGGTTAATTGAGAACAGGCTAGCAGCATCCATCTAAGCCCAAGACACACGTGCAACATATACTGACCCAAAATATAAACCGCAACATGTAAAGCGTCGGTGCCGTGTTTCATGAGCTGAAATAAAAGATCTCAGAAATGTTTCATGTGCACAAAAAGCTTATTTCTCTCAAATATGGTGCGCAAATGAGTCTATGAGAGAGTGTTCTCACATATAACAGCTAAAGCCTCCGTAACAGGGAGGGAAGACATTCTTCAGATCGAAAAGCACTAGCAACTGGTGACAAAAGGGGTCAAGGTTGAAGAAAGGAGCTTTTGGGCTGGAGCTACCTGGGCTGGTGAGTTACAGCAGTAATGGAGTCAGCGCGGCTTGCATCATTGAAGGTCGGGCTTTCAGTGACCATGAGTGAATGGTGGAAACAGGCAGAAACAACAACATCCTGCTTGGTGGCCTAATGCAGGTTCACACACACATGTACACAAACGCTTGCTCACCCATCCACATACACACACAGGGATGCGACAGTCACCACAGGTGCACACTCAGTGTCATTGTTGAGCCTTTGCGGAATAGCCGTGCCAGCCAATTTGAGTGGGCATCGTTTCAAAAGGAGCTTTCTCGCCTAGAGATATGCCGATATTAACGCCAATAATTTATGCAGGACCGCATCCAGTGAAAGTAAGGAACTAGCTTGAGACATGATTTGGAGATTAGAATCAAGGATATTGATGGTGCAAATTTGTTTGCAAGGCAATAACTCTTCAGGCAGGGCCAGAAAGACGAGCCTAGGCGTTGGGTGCAAGAGAGGACACTAAAGTTTACATTACCAGACAAAATACTTCTCTCAGAGCAAAGGATTCGGGTTTCAGTTGAAATAGACTTTTTCTAAATGCTAGTCTGGCTCTACTCCCCAGGGATAGAAAGTTTGACATAAATGCTGGGGTTTTGTAAACGTTTGGACTCTGTGTTAGCCTTATCTGGACCGGGGAAGCTCTGAAGTTAAAGCACAGAATAACTGAGTGTGTAGAGATTGCAGAATGCAATCTGTACAGAATGAGAAACGGCAGCAGGAAATATCCCAGAATAATGCAAACTTGCCAGATGCTGTGTTTTCTGATATCATTTCAATTGTAATATTCAGGTCCAGTGGCAGAGTAATCTACACAGAGATTGTCAAATGTACAGAATAATAGATAACGTGTTCACTCAGATAATTCCTCAAAAGTAGTTGGGCGCTGAATCCTCGTATCAAATATATTTCGAGTTAACGCAGCAAGATTAGAGAGCGTTCCGCTTGTTTACTGGAACGTACAGGCATCACTCACAGCCCACTTCCTGAGTCTTACTCCGCACTGTTCCCCCAGTGGCTCTAGCAGCCAGCTGGATGTGATGCTCCACACAGACTGTAGATACAACACGGAGATCATTACTGATGGTTCCACACCAGAGGGGAGGAGGAGGACACCGGCCTGTATGATTATATCCCCTGGCAATGTTGTGATCAGTAGG
Organism: Oncorhynchus keta; assembly: GCF_023373465.1. Lineage (NCBI taxonomy): Eukaryota > Metazoa > Chordata > Actinopteri > Salmoniformes > Salmonidae > Oncorhynchus > Oncorhynchus keta. The sequence continues at coordinate 58,776,414 of NC_068454.1, forward strand.
GCGGCGTGAGATGACCAGGGTCAGAGACCGCCAGGATCACATGCCATGATCATCAGCAGCAGCAGCCACACACAACACACACACACACACACACACACACACACACACACACACACACACACACACACACACACACACACACACACACACACACACACACACACACACACACACACACACACACACACACACACACACACACACACACAATCAGAGACCACATCAATCGATAGCACCCACGACAGCCCTAGCACGCTTCCACCCAGGCAACCTTTCTAGGAGAGCAAATGGATGGGGGCAGACTGTTGCCAGGGGTAAATACGCTGGACATACGGCGCCTGTCGTAACTGCTCTTTGGCTCATTAATTGGCTGGTTGTTGGGCAAAGCAGTTCAATAGCAGCCAGTGATAAAAATGAATCACACATTTATCAGGATGCAATTTGCCAATTCCCTTCCCTGAGGTCGGAAGTCAACACTTTCCAACATGACTCTCGAGGATTTTCGCACGACAACACTCAACATGAAAAACAAGATGGCTTAGAGCGCTTCAGTGAATATGCTACCACCAAACAGATTCATCACAATCTCCTGGGAAAGATGCAGTATCACCGGTTTTAATCGTAGCAAATACAACAACACGATGAGCAAAGAAAATCATTACAGAGACATTTGTTTTCCTTACATTAATGAGAAAACTCACTGTCTGATCATTTGACGAAAGGCGCTGAAAGACTTTAGGTTTTCTAATCAAAATCAGCGGTAGATAAGCAGCAAACGCCACAAACACACCATGGACATGCCAAGCCTGGTATGGGGTCCATTTTAGGACACCCTCAGCCTCAAGGAGGGTTAACGATTGACACGAAAAGGGGTTGAGGTTAGAGGCTGAGGGTGGCCTAAAATGGATACCATACTCTAGGTCACAACTACCCTCTCCTCTGTAAAGGGTTAAAAGAGCAGAGTATTGACCAGCAGGAAACACAACGAGCCCCTAGTGTGTAAACCACTACCCCTGGACCAGATGAAAATAAAGGGCAGCCATTAATAAACTGGCTGCTGGTCCACTTCAGCCTATCAGCTCAGCACGGTTTCTCAGCAGGGGACACACTGGCCTGTCTTTACTCAGCACTTGACAGACAGCATTGGCATGCTGGGAGGAAAACGGGCTTCTGTAATGGAGCAGGGCACATGAAGAGAAGGTGACAACGGGACCTTTAACCCTATGGTTGTTCCTGAAGTAAGGCTGGCACTGAAAAATGTCCTTAAAGCAAAATGATATGATTGTCCATATTAGGACAGCCTCAGTCCCAAAGACTATATACACCTTCTCTTCAATTTGTTCCAGTACGCACCAATCAACAGTCTGCTGTGCTGTTGCGGCTGCAGAGACAACATTTCGAGAGCTTGTGACTACAAGGTGCCATCTGCAAAAGGAAGATTCTGAGATAATTGGCTTTAAAGTTCCGAACCCTCATTAGTTTGAATGGTGTATTCTTTTACACTTAACAACATGAATTGGGGGTATTTAGAGTATTATTTAGGTAGAGAACATTGAACAGAACAAGGTTAAGTCAGTAACTCAGTTGTAGATAGAAACGTATAGTCCCAAGCTCTCGATTTGCCACCTTCTTAATAATCACCTATTTGCACAAACAAAAACTGTGAAGGTACGGGCACCCACACATTATTGGTAAAAGTGGAGCATATGTGTTTGTGCACTCTCCAAGGTGATTCACACCTTATCCTTATTATGAATTATTAATCATCACATTACAAAATAATGCTAGCAGAAAAACAAGCTTGAACGTTTGTATTGAGAGAGCCTGTAATGTCATGCACTATATGGAGTGGATTGGGAGCTTGGTGGTCATTAATATAGACCAGGTCTGTTGTGTTAGAACGGACACGCAACAGCAGCTCTGAACATAGCCTGTGTACCCCTGTAGCAGGGTTTTAACACACAGCTTAGCAGCAAACTTTTTTTACTGGATCCAATATAGAATGTTGCTATATAAAGTCATCCATATATTATCTGATTTTGGATAATGTATCCAAATGTATTCATTCCTAATGCTTCACTCAAAATACTCACATCAACTCAGCAAAAAAAAAAAAAAAAAAAAACAGCCTCTCACTGTCAACTGCGTTCATTTTTAGATAAACTTAACATGTGTAAATATTTGTATGAACATAACAAGATTCAACAACTGAGACATAAACTGAACAAGTTCGACAGACATGTGACTAACAGAAATGGAACAAAGGGGATGGTCAAAATCAAAAGTAACAGTCAGTGTCTGGTGTGGCCACCAGCTGCATTGAGTACTGCAGTGCATCTCCTCCTCATGGACTGCACCATATTTGCCAGTTCTTGCTGTGAGATGTTAACCCACTCTTCCACCAAGGCACCTGCAAGTTCCCGGACATTTCTGGGGGGAATGGCCCTAGCCCTCCAACAGCTACCGGACGTGCTCATTGGGATTGAGATCCGGGCTCTTCGCTCGCCATGGCAGAACACTGACATTCCTGTCTTGCAGGAAATCCCGCACAGAACGAGCAGTATGGCATTGTCATGCTGGAGGGTCATGTCAGGATGAGCCTGCAAGAAGGGTACCACATGAGGGAGGAGGATGTCCTCCCTGTAACACACAGAGTTGAGATTGCCTGCAATGACAACAAGCTCAGTACGATGATGCCGTGACACACCGCCCTAGACCATGACGGACCTGATACCTCCTAATCGATCCTGCTCTAGAGTACAGGCCTCGGTGTAACGCTCATTCCTTTGTCGATAAATGCGGAATCTGACCATCATCCCTGGTGAGAGAAAACCGCGACTCGTCAGTTAAGAGCACTTTGCCAGTTCTGTCTGGTCCAGCGATGGTGGGTTTGTGCCCATAGGCGATGTTGTTGCCGGTGATGTCTGGTGAGGACCTGCCTTACAACAGGCCTATAAGCCCTCAGTCTAGCCTCTCTCAGCCTATTGCGGACAGTCTGAACACTGATGGAGGGATTGTGCGTTCCTGGTGTAACTCGGGCAGTTGTTGTTGCCATCCTGTACCTGTCCCGCAGGTGTGATGTTCGGATGTATCGATCCTTTGCAGGTGTTGTTACACGTCGTCTGCCACTGCGAGGACGATAAGCTGTCCGTCCTGTCTCCCTGTAGCTCTGTCTTAGGCATTTCACAGTACGGACATTGCAATTTATTGCCCTGGCCACATCTGCAGTCCTCATGCCTCCTTGCAGCATGCCTAAGGCACGTTCACACAGATGAGCAGGGACCCTGGGCATCTTTCTTTTGGTGTTTTTCATAGTCAGTTGAAAGATCTCTTTATAGTGTCCTAAGTTTTCACAACTGTGACCTTAATTGCCTGCCCTCTGGTAAGCTGTTAGTGTCTTAACGACCGTTCCACAGGTGCACGTTCATTAACTGTTTATGGCTCATTGAACAAGCATGGGAAACAGTGTTTAAACCCTTTACAATGAAGATCTGTGAAGCTATTTGGATTTTTACAAATGTTCTTTTAAAGACAGGGTCCTGAAAAAGTGACGTTTCTTTTTTTGCTGAGTTTACATCCCATTACCCACAAAGAGATTAGGAAAACTGTATCAAGCATATTTGGACTAAAGAGAGCTTTTATTTTTGATTGGAGAAGCAGTGCATCACGTTGGAAATGTATCAACTGCGTTGAATGTAATTCTTAGAAACCCAAATGGTGCTTCCAGCGTGGATTGGATCACTGAGCTGGTGCATAACAAACACTTTATCAAACACATGGCATCGCAAGCTGTGCAGGGACCAACATGTGTACAGTCTGCCACCCAAAAGAGGTAGAGAGAGAAAGCCCGGGCTTCGACTGGCAAGCCGCAACGCTATGTCGCCTTTTCCGGATGCCTAACTATGGCAGATCTCCCGCTTAGCCAGCACAGTGAGGGTCCTCGTCACAATGATATTTAATCGATACCTCCATGGTTATGTGAGACCCTTCAAAGTGCCTACTCTTGAATTATAAATCCCTCCGCATCGCAAAGACTGAAAGAGGGAAAACATTTGACAGGCATTCAGTACCCAACTACAGAGAGTTAGCCTGTATGGAACGATGGAGATGGAGATGGAGATGGAGGGAGGGCTAAATCAATTAGCAGGATGGCTAAAACTTCTTCTTTGGCAGAGGGTAAGAGTCAGGAATCAGGAATATTATTAATATAGCATAGGAAACTGACAGAGAGACAGGAATCAGGAATATTATTAATATAGCATAGGAAACTGACAGAGAGACAGGAATCAGGAATATTATTAATATAGCATAGGAAACTGACAGAGAGACAGGAATCAGGAATATTATTAATATAGCATAGGAAACTGACAGAGAGACAGGAATCAGGAATATTATTAATATAGCATAGGAAACTGACAGAGAGACAGGAATCAGGAATATTATTAATATAGCATAGGAAACTGACAGAGAGACAGGAATCAGGAATATTATTAATATAGCATAGGAAACTGACAGAAAGACACGAATCAGGAATATTATTAATATAGCATAGGAAACTGACAGAAAGACAGGAATCAGGAATATTATTAATATAGCATAGGAAACTGACAGAAAGACAGGAATCAGGAATATTATTAATATAGCATAGGAAACTGACAGAAAGACACGAATCAGGAATATTATTAATATAGCATAGGAAACTGACAGAAAGACAGAAATCAGGAATATTATTAATATAGCATAGGAAACTGACAGAAAGACACGAATCAGGAATATTATTAATATAGCATAGGAAACTGACAGAAAGACAGGAATCAGGAATATTATTAATATAGCATAGGAAACTGACAGAGAGACAGGAATCAGGAATATTATTAATATAGCATAGGAAACTGACAGAAAGACAGGAATCAGGAATATTATTAATATAGCATAGGAAACTGACAGAAAGACACGAATCAGGAATATTATTAATATAGCATAGGAAACTGACAGAGAGACAGGAATCAGGAATATTATTAATATAGCATAGGAAACTGACAGAAAGACAGAAATCAGGAATATTATTAATATAGCATAGGAAACTGACAGAAAGACAGGAATCAGGAATATTATTAACATAGCATAGGAAACTGACAGAAAGACCGGAATCAGGAATATTATTAATATAGCATAGGAAACTGACAGAAAGACCGGAATCAGGAATATTATTAACATAGCATAGGAAACTGACAGAAAGACCGGAATCAGGAATATTATTAACATAGCATAGGAAACTGACAGAAAGCTTTCCAGATCACACTTTTGAAGGATATCAACCCTTTAATGGCACTGCATTCCTTAAAAATCACGTTCCTGGAAATCCAAGGTATATGCATACTGATTGCCGAATAAGGACACGCACAGAGACACCATTTTTTACATCCCTGATAACAGAGAATAGAGAGTGAACAAGACATTTTTCATATGGAAGAGAATAAGGATACTGTGGGGGCTAAAATAGCTCCCACCTCACCTCCATGCAGTTACAATTGTCTAATGCTTCAAGAGGGGTCAATATCTGAGAGGCCCAATATCTGAGGTGAAAATTATAGTGAAGCGTAATGCCAACCTGCACTGCTCTCCTGTCTACCCCATACCTTCCTCAAACCATTCTGCCCAGCAACAGGGTAGACTTGTTTGATATGAAAAGCAATGGTCTGTGAATGGCCACGGTCTGAGCGCTTGAGCCACAGTCCATGTACAAGTACATACAGTCCAGAATGCTCAGTCGGTTGGAGCATGTTGCTGGAGGAGACATCAAGGTTGTCCGTTACACATTTCCACCTCACACATGTCGTAATAACACTTGCTATGTGATAACTAAGTCATTTTTAGATACATGTACATGAGATGAACACGAGAAGTAACAAGTGGGTTCTCAGGGGATGAATAAAGGAAGGAATAAGTGCTAGCCTATTCTACACTGGTGCACACAAGACGGCGTCAGTCAGGCAATCATCTATCCAACGTCTTAATCCTCCATCTCCTACAAAGCTGTCGATCAAACCATCATCCGCTCTCCCTCCCGGTAAGAACGGTACAGTTCCCATCCCATCTCATTTGGACCCCCACTGCTCCCAGGGGGAATGCTGCATTATTCCCCCCCAAAAATAGAGATGAGAAAAATTCCCAGACGTATCAATCGCCACTCTGACATGTTTACATCTTCTACGTCGGGCTTCTAGCCATACATCCTCATTTGGAGGGAAATGCGAGAATGGGGGGGGACAGTGCATGTGCATTAATGGAAGCTTGAAATAGTTAAACAAAAGACAAAAGAGTGTGAAATATGGAGATTCATTGTGTTTCTTCACGCACGCACGCACGCACGCACACACACACACACACACACACACACAACCCATCACAGCTCCGTGTGCAAGGCAGCCATTTAGGATTCACTTGCTTTAATCACACTCAAGTGCTGAACAGACAGTATTCAAATCCTGACAAGGCCGTGCACAATGAGAGGGACTCATCTCTGAAGACTCCAATGCCAAGCTACCCTGACTTGAGCAGTATCCATCTCTGACTTGAGCAGTATCAGTCTCTGACTTGAGCAGTATCAGTCTCTCTCTGTCTGTCTGTGTATCTTTCTATCTGGTTGATACTGGTTCTACCATGGTTTTATCTCTCTCTCTCTCTCATTTTGTCTCTATCTCTCATACGCTATTTGTCCCTCTCTCTCTCTCTGGTTCTCTCTCACCAATAACTTACTTTGACGGACTAAGAGCTGGAAAATCCATTCCTCCAAACCCCTACCACACATTGTGAGTGACAAGGAAACTGCATTCAAGATGATGTATATAAACATTACACTTCTACTAAGAGATGGATTGTATTTAAACTGAACGAGGTGTAAGCCAAGGGCCTCCTCTGGGTCCCAGCACAGATGGCGTGTTAACCTCTATCTCCACGGGGCCCTCGGGAGCCTAACAGTCCCACTGTGTCTAAAGAGTACCATTAAGAATTATAGAGCTGGCCCTACAGTGTAGAAGACTGAGTACACACACACATGCTGAACACACACAGGGCAATACGCCCTCCAGTGGATTAGATAGACAGACAGAGACACAGAGACACAGAAACACAGAGAGAAAACTATATGTCACCAAAAATGTATTAAAACGTATATAGACTTACACAGTCATTATGACACCTTCCTGAGGACGTCCTCCAACCTATCAGAGCTCTTGCAGCATGAACTGACATGTTGTCCACCCAATCAAAAGATCAGATAATGAATATAGTACTGAAAGCATAAGCTACAGCTAGCTAGCACTGCAGTGCAACAAATCTGGTGAGTAGTTGACTCAAAGAGAGAGAAAGACAGTAGTTGAACCGTTTTCAACAAATTCATTTCTTCAAAAATGAAGCAAATTTTTTCACTTTCAGTTTCACTTACTTAGCTAGCAAATGCAGCTAGCTAGTTTACCCTACTAAAACACCCTGCTCAAACAGAGGGATGCAATGTTAGCTAGCTGGCTATGATTATCCAACACTGGATCTCTTCCAAGTCAAGGTAAGCTTTTGGTTTTATTAATTTATTGCCACCGGGGCCCGCCGGTGTAACTGCTTACTGACTGTACACTGTAATGTTACTGCATGATTGTAGCGTGTTTACTAACATATTAGCTCTATTAGCTATGTTGACTAGGACGTTACTTTAGCTCATATGGGACAAAGACGTAGGCTGTGTTTAGCGGTTATGACATGGCTTGGATTAGAAAGGTTTTTTGGCCTGGTCACATACAGCTGATGTGTTGTGCATTGAAATCCACAAACGAAGGGAAAAGGTGAGAGGGGGAGAGTGCATAGAGGAGAGAAGGAATACAACGTGGCTGCTATGAAAGTGAATTGCGTTTACGTGTGATCAGGAAGACCAAAATTTGTCCATAGAAACTCTTGTTTGTCTGTCACCTACTGACAGCTACATATAGCGAGAGCAGAAGGGTCACAGAACTACTGCAGTCTCTTGACGCTAGCAATGTGTGTGTGTGTGTATTGTTTATGTGTCTGTTTCTCCAAGAAACGCATAGAAACATATGTAGCACGCTATTACTGACACATGCAAGGACACACACACACACACACACACACACACACACACACACACACACACACACACACACACACACACACACACACACACACACACACACACACACACACACACACACACACACACACACACACACTTCATCTCAATAAACACTGAAGCAGAATAACTCTGAATAACCTTTTGTTCAAATACAGTACTATGTATGCAGTTATAATACTAGCCTAAATACAGTAGGTGTGTGTACGTAGGTGTTTATGCAAATCCCTTCCCTCCCATGTGTCTGTGCGTGTGTCTCTATGGCTGCGTTTACACAGGCTAATTGGTATTTTGACTAATCAGATCAGCTCTGAAAAACATCTGATGTGATTGGTCAAAAGACCAATTAGTGGAAAAAAGATCAGAATTGGGATGCCTGTGTGAACGCAGCCAATGTGCATTTGTGCAAAGGTTTTTTTGCACGCCATCCAGAGCCTGCAAAAATACTTTAAACAGTCCCCAACCAAGTAGTATTATACCGTTCAATGTTGACCACAAAACCTCAGAAAAAAAGGATCATTTCACACCAGATACAGTAAGAAGGGGACACCATAAATATTCATATAGCGCGCCTCCAAGAGCTCGCTGCTGTCCGCCTTCCCTCCAGACACGCTGTGTAATGCAATTGTTATGTTTGTGCCACGAGCGGGTAAGTGTCTCTTTAATCTGAGAAGGGCAGGGAGGATCATAGGTAATAAATAACCCCTCCACCCTGGCGTGGCAGCTCCAGACATGAGGCCTTAACGAGGTGCTGCCTCATCACCTGGAGGGGGCGGAAAAGGGGGAGCCGATGGGGACCTCTTGGCAGAGAATGCACCGCGTCAGCTCCACAGCTCTTCACACCCTACCTTTCCCCTCCTTCTCACCACTCCCCTCACCAACTACTACTGGCTCCTACATCAGTGAGGAGCCATTTCCTCGGCTCGCCTACTGTAGCAGGACCCTGAAGGCCACCGGAGGGGTCTAACTCAGCCGCCCAACTCAGCACAATCCTGCGGGCAGTTATCACAAGCCGATAATAAAGGAGGCACCACGACAAGGGACAGCAGGATATACAGAGAGCTATAAAGTAGCTAGTTCAACTAGAAATAACGTCTGTCTGCTAGTTCCACTTGGCTTGACTACTGAGCAACTGAACACAGCCCTAATGGCAATTATAGGGAGCGATTTGTTTGAGTCATACGGGTATATATTCAATGGAATAAAAAGAGTGTGACGCAATGTTTGTTTGGGTAAATGTATTGAAATTCTAATGGTTGAGATGGCTCTGCATCTGACAAAAGGGATGCTGGGAAATGCACAGCGTGCTTGGAAATAATTGACCTTGTCAAATGGTGTCAATAGAGAGCATGTATTCAATACAGAATGTTAAAAACCTTTCTCCTTTGGCCGTAATGCTATGTTTACAGTAATTGCATACTTGGAACATAATAGATTTTTCTTGCCATGGAAACATTTTGCCATCTCTTACAAGCACAACTAATTAAAAGTACATGGTCCTTGGTTTTCGCCGTCCAATTCCTAGAGTACTTACTTTGAAATATTATCATTCGCCTTATTAATCAAAAACAGGGTGGAACATTTCTGCACATAAAAAAAAAAAATGAAATCACTTTGAAACACCATTAAATCAGTCCTTCCACTGAGTATTCTCTCTCTAACACACACACACACACACACACACACACACACACACACACACACACACACACACACACACACACACACACACACACACACACACACACACACACACACACACACACACACACACACACACACACACACACACACACACACACACTACCTGTCGTAGAGAATCTATTCGTTTATATCAAATTACTGCATCTTGTGTTCCTGTCCATGTAAAAAGGATAAAACAGCCTAATGAGCAATTTGAGGATTCAAGATCGACTATGAGGGGACTCTCCTCTGTGTACCTGTGTGAGTGTACCTGTGTGTGTGTGTGTGTGCGTGTGTGTGTGCTGTGAGTGCTCGCCAGCCTCTGTGTGCGTGCATGTGTTTGCCTGCCTGTCTGCTCGTCTCTACCTCTCTCCAGCAGAGAACTTTACCCACTTTGCGTTCCAATCAGATCATTAGGAGAGTGTGCATGGCCTGGGCCAAGAGGCCTCCAGAGTCTACAGACGTTAAATCTCCATGAAAGATTCATGCCGGGAGAGTAAAATAGCCACAAACAGCCTATTTAAATGGCTGGTTTGGGGTCCTGGGCCCTAGTTATGGTGCTGACCCGGGTTTCGGTCTGCTTAAATGCCCCCATTAGACATCATAGGGGAGCAATGAGAAGAGAAAGAGAAAGGCTCTGTCTGATATATACAACAGCCATGCTTATTTTAAGAGCAATAATCATTCAGTAATAAGTCCTTGTATTAAAGGCAATGACTAGGTGTAATGATATTGAGTCCAACTGGTAATTGAGGCGTTTGTTATATCTTCCCTTTGATGTGATTGGTGTATATTTGCCCTCTGGCATGCTTTAGTTATCTCTGTGGAGTTCTGTGTGGGCCGAGCCCGCCACGTTCTGCCCGCAGGAGCATGGAGGCGGCACTGGGTGCCTCGCAGTGCCAGTCAGAGTGGGCAAAGAGCAGGCACAGGGGAGGCTGGGGAGATGGCAGGACAGGGGCCCTGGTTCCCTGGCCTGTTTGTTCATCAGTGTACCTCTAAACATGGTCAACTTGCACAATGGGCACCAGGCTGCTGGACAGAGTGGGCAGACCATCAACCACTAATGGGCATGGGGATGGAGAGAAGGGGGCAAGGCTAGGGAGGGAGGTCCAGAGCCCTGAAGGCACAACAAAGCTGCAAGGGTACTTAGTGGTCATGGACAGTGATAGGGAACACGGAGATCAGGAATCAGCAGTATGTGTACTGGTGAGTGGGGACCCCTAGGGAAGGGGCCGTTGACCAGTGAGGCTAAATTCTATATGTGAGGGTAGAATTTCTGCAAATTCCCTGAAATTACTGTATTTGCGTAAACAAATGCTACTGGAATCCCAAAATCCACATGCTGCTTTATTGGATTTAATATGCAGAGGCATCAACACAACATCTTTCCTTTGGGTTCTGTCTAAGCCGAGGGAGAACGACAGTGCGGTAGTAGTGTGTAAGGTAAGACACTTCAGAATACAGTATATCATGGTTCAAGTTGACAAATGCACAAAGGTTGACAAATGCACAAAGCTAAAGTGAACTAGTCCGACTTTCGCTTCTCTTTTCCTTTTCTCCGGATCACCGGGCCCAATCGATAAGTGGCGTAAGAGAAGTTGATGAACTTTGAAGCGGTGGATGCCGGTGGAAGTCAAGTGCCAGCTCTCTGAAGTTCTCGGGGGAAAAAAAGCACTGTTCACAAAAAGGCCACCGCCACCCTCTCTTCTCCCCTCCCCTCCCCTCACCTCCTCATCGTCCTGACTGCAGCTCTGAGACCTCCCTCCCTTACGGCAACGTAATAACAAAGCATACATCAAGGGGACGAGGTCCAGAATGTTGTGCTCGTGAAAATAAATACAAACCAATACCAAACTTGTATTATTTAAGCGAGGGAAGAGGAGGAGGGGATGGAAAAAAAAAAGTGGTGATAGAAGGACACGCACGGAGGAGCGGAAAGTCATTTGTGAGCAAGAAATTGCCAATTTGAGTGTGCTGCCTGGGGATATGGTTCCTCTTGACGTTCCCGTGGCATCGTGTTCTGTGGATAATGACAGTGAGAGGCCACGCTTATTAGAGCCCAATCCCCCAACAACCCAGAAGTTCAAAAGGAGTGTTTTTCATGAGGATCCACAGGTGTTTCTATCCACTTACGGTAAACATGTTTTTTTTAGAGAAAGGTGGAATGCAGAGGTCTTGTTTTAAGGGAGAGAGAGAGAAGTGCAAGGAGAGCAGTTTTATGTCTGGGAGGGTGGAGGGTGAGGAAACGCGATGCTGTTAATTGCCTTCCCAAATCAAGGTAATGCAAGGTGAACTGGTTCTAAAATGAGGAAGTCATCAAAATGGAACGTCTGCCTGTCTGTCGGTATGCCTGCCTGTCTGTCATTCTGTCTCTCCTTCTCTCGGTCTGTTTGCCTGAGCAACTAGCTTTCTACCCTCCCTTACCTGTCTGAATATCACATAGCACATCACTACCCCAAACGGCCTCAACAATTCCACACCATCCATTCCACTTACCAAATGACAGAATTAATCGTTTCATCATGTTGACCAGCCGTCACAGTCTGACAGAAAGTCAAGTGACTGAGATTGTCAAGGGTATGACAAAACACCGCTTTTCCATTTTAGAGCAATCCACATAGGTCCTTCTATCAAAATCCAGTCAAATCGGTTGACAGATCTGAATTGGTTCAGCAATCTGTCAATCACCAGCCAAGCCCATGGTGAGGTGAAAGTGTGCCCATCAGGACGTCTACCAGACACAGTTGGCATCAGTCAGTGGGCTGTTTATACCCTGTGCCGGGCCAGTCTAGCTCCTCAACCAACACGATATGTGTCCACCATTGCTGACAACCCTAAATCAATATGAATTAGGACAGCCTTGATACCAGGCCTTGGTGTGCTTTCCCCAGACATTTAGACTATAATCAATGTGCTCTGAAAGGCATATTTGACTAATGGTTTATTACTTTAACAGTGCCATCCTCTGAACAGGCTCTGATATTCTACCAGTCGGGTATAGAGCTAGCTTCAAAACACCTCCCTCCCTCACACAGTACATCAAACCCGAAGACAGCCCCTTTGAACTCTGTGGTGTCACCAGCCCAACCACTGCTTTTATCCCCCGAGAGAGAGAGAGAGAGAGAGAGAGAGAGAGAGAGAGACAGAGAGCGAGAGAGAGAGGACTATGATAAGCCACTGCAAAGGCAACAGTCAACAGAGAGCACGCGTGTGGGTGCGTGTGGGTGCGTGACTTATCCTGGGAAATGACAGAATGTCGTGAACACTGCCATCACCTCTCAGTTTTACCTCATTATTACTGATGGTCCTTGATGGCATTTCCAAAGGAAACAGTGTCCTAGCTTCATCTCATGTAAGAAAAGCTAGCTCAGGAAAAAAAAACACAATTTATTTTCCTGATTTCCCTGGTCAAATTTTTCTTGAAAACATTACATTTGCATATCAGAAAAGTTCCTACAATAAATACTTATAAAGAAGAGAGGGAATATATTCAGTCTACTGTATACATACATTGTTTTTTTTCTCAGCGCGCACTGCACCCAGCCCGCCACAGGAGTCGCTAGTGCGCAATGGGACAAGGACATCCCTGTCGGCCCAACCCTCCCCTAACCCAGACGACGCTGGGCCAATTGTGCGCCGCCACGTGTGTCTCCCGGGTCGCGGCCGGCTGCGACAGAGCCTGGACTCGGACCCAGAATCTCTAGTGGCACAGCTAGCAGTGTGATGCAGTACCTTAGACCGCTGTGCCACTTCAGAAGGCCTGGGTTGCTAATCTAAGCCTCATTCCAGGAGGAGCTTAAATAATAGATGATGTCTTTGCTCAGTCAAGGTCTCTTATCAAGGAAACGCAGAGCCAGGTAAGTCATATTAATCATCTGTGCTAAAAAACATCTTTATGTGACTTTGTAGCCACACACTACAACAGTCACTACAATATACAATCCCATTCTGCACGTATTCCTATGACATTTACAAATAGCAAAATGGCTCAAATAAAATGGACTCATGACCCATACCGTGGTTTTCAATGTACGACCCGAAAAAAATGATTTTGAATGGTCGCTGTGGAGATATTGATTGTTGAACTCTACAGGAGTTCGAAACACGAAGAGAGGAAAATAGCTTTCTCGGCCTGTTCTGGCATTTCTTAAAATCAAGAGACGGATGGATACTGTTCACTCTCCACTCCACAGACCTAAATGGAGGAAATCTATGGGGTTCAATATTCCAGGGACTAATAAACACCAAGCTGAAAGACATGTGATTGGCTGTTGAAACTGACCATATGCTGGCATATTGCTCCAGTTCTAGGGATTTTGTTTTTGTTTCTCGGTTAAGGAGCGCTAGCAAATTTAGCTCTGCTGCTACATTTACGAATGTGTGTGTGTGTGTGTGTGTGTGTGTGTGTGTGTGTGTGTGTGTGTGTGTGTGTGTGTGTGTGTGTGTGTGTGTGTGTGTGTGTGTGTGTGTGTGTGTGTGTGTGTGTGTGTGTGTGTGTGTGTGTGTGTGTGTTGTGCTGATAGCGTCACTCTGCACGGTGGCTGCAGGTCATTTCTGGAGAGCAGTTCAATCATATACTTTTTATAAAAGAAATAGTGAACAACAATTAACCAAGGTGACCTGGCTGCTACATCATAACCACAGTGGCGATTTGCAGCTTTAGAAACCACGCCACACACACACACACACACACACACACACACACAAACAAAAAACGTGGCTTCGTGGCCGATACGTACAGTCGATCTGTAGAAATATAGATCTGTCCATCAACGTTTTGACCCTGACCAGATAGTTGTCATCGGTTGGGCCACCGCTGGGGTTTCGTCGCACCATTGGTTGGTGTTACTGTAAGCCAACTAGGGCAATTGGTTCTGGAGAAGATGGCCGAGACAGACGCCACTCTAATGACCTGTTTAATATTTCTATGGCCTGAAGGCGGCTCCTCCTCCACGTGGTCACCTTGGGAAGAATGCCACCTCCCACTCACTCTGCGGTTGTTGTCATGGCATTAGATTGGAGGTTGGACAAACACTATTACAACCTTGGATTTAAAATAAAAAAAACTCAGCAGGTGTGTGAGAATAATCTTTGTCAATGTGAAAAGGAAAAGTGTCGGCTCTATCCTTCCAACACATTTAATTCCACCTGTATAGGGACAGTCTCTGACTCCCACACACTGGAAGGCAACAGGAAAGCAGTGTAGCTCAGAGCCACCGAACATCACAGAGTAGTCCGGGCCGCCAGGCTGAACCGCCGCACACTAAATGTGGCGAGAAAGTAGTTATCTGACGATAAATAGTTCCTTGGGAAGCCTATGGGCTGTTTTTGGATCTGTCCACTCCTGGACTCCTAAATTGTGATGTGATGGGGGAGTTGGAGAGAGCGGCAGAGTCACAGTTTGTATAATGCCTCTCAGAGTATGTCCATTACGGACGATCTGGAGAGACACAGAAAATAAAATAAAAATGGGGAAAAACATGCACGATCCACCATGGCAGTTTTGTAACATCACATTATTTTAGTCCCTCAAGCCCGTCTCTCAACTTCAATAGACTGTTCTCTCTCCTCCCCTCTTTGCTCCTCTCCAACCCTGTCCTTACCTCTCTGCTCTCCTCTCCCCTCCTGTCCTGTCCTCTCAACTTGATGTCTTTTTTTTGGCAGACAGACTGTTACAGACCGGTTAAGGTGCATTTAGCCAAAGAGAGGTATTAAGGCCATGGCCAGCCCATAACTCTCCATCTGTTGTCTATTGGCTTTACAGGTGGCCAATGGTTCTGGCACAGGGTGAACCAAGCTCAGACCAGGGCCCGTATTCACAAAGAGTCTCAGAGTAGGTGTGCTGATCTAGGATCAGTTTAGCCTTGTTGACCATAATGACTAAGATTGTACAGACAGGAAGGACCTGGTCTTAGATAAGCACTCCTACTCTTATTAAGATAGTTTTTACAGTGACGAGAGTTGAAGGAGATTCGCGAGAGGTATACAAATATAAACAATGAGAATAGTCCTTTAACTGTAACGAGACAATTCTGTTTACACGGCCCTGCTTGGAAGGGAGCAACTGTTTCGCACGCACTTTCCCGACAGTTGCCCTCCTCCACGCAGGGCCGTGTAAACAGAATTGTCTCGTTGAGGCCAATGCGCCAACAGTAAAAATCGTAATAGCAGAGCAATACTTTTAAACAGCTGAAATGTGTAGCATTTTCCTTGTATTAAATAGTTTGTATCTGAAATAGCAGTACAATCTACGCCGTACCTAAGGTAATCTCAGAACAAAAGTGAGCAGGAATGTAACCATCAACTGCCCAGTGAATTAACAACCATTTGCTTTTTTTATCATGTAATGAAAGCCCAACGGTCAGTGGGACCGCGCCTGCTCCCGCTCTCCCTCTCTGGCGCTCGAGGGCGCCAGACTACCTATCATTACGCACAGTGATGGCAGCGACGACAAACGGATATCTGACAGCAGTAGATTCCAGGATCTCAGTGGTGGTAAAAAGATATGGATGTTTGTGTGGTACCAGAGTTCAAAGGTGATGACATTAGGGAAGCTTACGTGCCTCCTAAACCATTCACCCATTTTCATTACTCCAGGTTATCTCTCCCATTACAGTATGTTACCTCCTCCTGTCAAATCGCCCAATGTTGATCTATGAGAATTATGGCTGTAGCCAATAAGATCAATCAGATTGATCCTGAGAGACAGGACTGACTGACAGGACGTTGATTGGAAGTGAAACAACAGAAGACAGAAGCTCTGCTTTGTGGCCTGAAAGTCACTATGGGATTCATATTTTTCTCTCTAATTTCTTTCATTTCCCTCTTTCTTTCATTATCTCTCTCTCTGTTTCTGTCTCTTTCTGTTCATCTAAGTGCAGGGCAATATTGCATCAAGGCGCATCAGTATTCACATCAGGCCCTGATTGGCTGGGCTCGTGGATTGAGTTTGCATTGATTTGACCCGGTGAAACATTGACAAGCGTAGAAAAGACAGCGAACACGGTCCTCTTCAGTCGCCTCGCCCTCACACCTTCAGCCAAAGACATCCCCTTATCCCTCTCTCTGCTGGCAAACTGAAGAGGAAAAATGATTTAGATTCATAATTAATTTTTCCCATTAGCCTCACCCCTGTTCTGTGCACAAAAGCGTTTTCGAGCGAGGAGAGAGAGAAAGAGAGAGGAACATAGGGAGAGAGATCTCTCTCTAGTGTCCGCCAGCTTTTCATTTGAATCTTACATGAACCCAGACCTCCCAATGTTAATCACGGTCCACATGTTTTCATCATCCTTCTGACTCTGACACTAAAACGATTTTCTTTGATTCCTGGGAAGGATAAAGAGAAAATGTGTGTGTGTGTGTGTGTGTGTGTGTGTGTGTGTGTGTGTGTGTGTGTGTGTGTGTGTGTGTGTGTGTGTGTGTGTGTGTGTGTGTGTGTGTGTGTGTGTGTGTGTGTGTGTGTGTGTGTGTGTGTGTGTGTGTGTGTGTGTGTGTGTGTGTGTGTGTGTGTGTGTGTGTGTGTGTGCGCGCGTGCGTGCGTGCTTGCATGTGTCAGTAATAGCGTGCTACATATGTTTCTATGCGTTTCTTGGAGAAACAGACACATAAACAATACACACACACACACATTGCTAGCGGCAAGAGACCGCAGTAGTACTGTCTCCCTTCTGCTCTCGCTATATGTAGCTGTCAGTAGGTGACAGACAAACAAGAGTTTCTATGGACAAATTGTGTTCTTTTTTATCCCTGTATCGTTTGCTTCTGTTTAAGAAATTGTCACAAGCGCGCGCGCTTGTGACAATTGGAAAGAGCACACTGAAGGACGCTGGCGGGAGGACCCAAACAAATAATTTCTATCAGGCACGTCAGAGTAGGCCTCGACGCCAAGGCCCTCTTCAGGAGGCAGGCAGAGGGGTCCTTGGAAATGAGGAACAAAGACTAGCCTGGCGTCATCAGCCTTTTCATTTCACCTCAAGACACGTGTGAAGAAAGTGCTTCGAAAAATGCTCCAAGTGCGGCGGGAAAGAGAGAAAGTCACAGGAGAGAAACAAATATATAGATCCTTCACAGAAAAGAATGGATGGGAGGAGGGTAGGATGAGTAGAGCTCATGAAAGTGAAAGGCCTAAAGAATGAGAGAGAAGAGAATACAGATGGCTAGATAAATAGATGTACTGTAAGAAATGGGTTGTTACAGTACGAGTTAGAGAAAGTCAGGATGAAACATCTCAATCTAATAGATATTAGTTGATTGAACCTGCCGGCGCGCCGGGTATCTTCTTGAACAACCCGTGTCTCACACATGCTGAGTTATAGCGGCACATACAGAGAGAGAGAAACACACACACACACACACACACACACTTAAATCAGACACCAACACCCACACAGACACAGCCACACTAGCAGACACACACACAGATGCACACAGACACCAACTTAAGTCACATCACCCGATGAAGGCCCTGCGCCATTTAACGATTACAGCGCTAATTTCCCTACAGTTCTGGATATGACGGCCGCCTCAGCACCAGTGGGAATCAAATCCAATTGAGTTACAGCCACATTTAATGCTGGATAGTCAGGAGGGAAGAAGAGAAAAAGAGAGGAAAGAAGGGGAGAGGAGAGACTGTACAGGGGGAAAAGAGAACAGGATAGGAGAGAAGGGGAGAGGAGAGACTGTACAGGGGGAAAAGAGAACAGGATAGGAGAGAAGGGGAGAGGAGAGACTGTACAGGGGGAAAAGAGAACAGGATAGGAGAGAAGGGGAGAGGAGAGACTGTACAGGGGGAAAAGAGAACAGGATAGGAGAGAAGGGGAGAGGAGAGACTGTACAGGGGGAAAAGAGAACAGGATAGGAGAGAAGGGGAGAGGAGAGACTGTACAGGGGGAAAAGAGAACAGGATAGGAGAGAAGGGGAGAGGAGAGACTGTACAGGGGGAAAAGAGAACAGGATATGAGAGAAGGGGAGAGGAGAGACTATACAGAGGGAAAAGAGAACAGGATAGGAGAGAAGGGGAGAGGAGAGACTGTACAGGGGGAAAAGAGAACAGGATAGGAGAGAAGGGGAGAGGAGAGACTGTACAGGGGGAAAAGAGAACAGGATAGGAGAGAAGGGGAGAGGAGAGACTGTACAGGGGGAAAAGAGAACAGGATAGGAGAGAAGGGGAGAGGAGAGACTGTACAGGGGGAAAAGAGAACAGGATAGGAGAGAAGGGGAGAGGAGAGACTGTACAGGGGGAAAAGAGAACAGGATAGGAGAGAAGGGGAGAGGAGAGACTGTACAGGGGGAAAAGAGAACAGGATAGGAGAGAAGGGGAGAGGAGAGACTGTACAGGGGGAAAAGAGAACAGGATAGGAGAGAAGGGGAGAGGAGAGACTGTACAGGGGGAAAAGAGAACAGGATAGGAGAGAAGTATCGTCCCCGGTAAAGTTTTCTGGTAAGCATTCCCATAGAGGAATCGATAAATTCCAAATAAAAGATGGCCTGCCTGAGCAGATGGGTATAACAGGGTCTGTAAATAATAAAAGGATGGCTCCCAAGATGGCGGCATATGATTTAACACCTCTTTAATGGGAGGGAAATAAAGATGTCAGAGGAATTATATGGCGGGATGTTGGGACTGATTTTTAGGCAAGGGGGTGTGGCGGGAGGGGAGGTGCAAGGCTAACTGTCACATGCTGAGGCACTATGGGTAATTTAGGAGCGGCTGGGTGATGCTGTGACACTGACTCTGCCTAAGGCACTTTAAGTCACAGAGAACTGTCGCAAAAGCCAATGAGAGAAATATTGTATAGAGGCAAGTCCCTTCACTAACCATAGAGTAGGGCTGTGGATCTGTAGGGCTCTGGATCTGTAGGGCTGTGGATCTGTAGGGCTCTGGATCTGTAGGGTTGTGGGTCTATAGGGCTGTGGGTCTGTAGGGCTCTGGATCTTTAGGGTTGTGGGTCTATAGGGCTGTGGGTCTGTAGGGCTCTGGATCTTTAGGGTTGTGGGTCTATAGGGCTGTGGGTCTGTAGGGCTCTGGATCTTTAGGGTTGTGGGTCTATAGGGCTGTGGGTCTGTAGGGCTGTGGCTCTGTAGGGCTCTGGATCTGTAGGGTTGTGGGTCTATAGGGCTGTGGGTCTGTAGGGCTCCTTATCTGTAGGGTTGTGGGTCTATAGGGCTGTGGGTCTGTAGGGCTGTGGATCTGTAGGGCTGTGGGTCTGTAGGGCTGTGGGTCTATAGGGCTGTGGGTCTGTAGGGCTCTGGATCTGTATGGTTGTGGGCCTATAGGGCTGTGGGTCTGTAGGGCTGTGGATCTGTAGGGCTGTGGGTCTGTAGGGCTGTGGATCTGTAGGGCTGTGGGTCTGTAGGGCTGTGGGTCTATAGGGCTGTGGGTCTGTAGGGCTCTGGATCTGTATGGTTGTGGGCCTATAGGGCTGTGGATCTGTAGGGTTGTGTGTCTATAGGGCTGTGGGTCTGTAGGGCTGTGGATCTGTAGGGCTGTGGATCTGTAGGGCTGTGGGTCTAGAGGGCTGTGGGTCTATAGGACTGTGGGTCTATAGGGCTGTGGGTCTATAGGGCTGTGGATCTGTAGGGCTGTGGCTCTGTAGGGCTGTGGCTCTGTAGGGCTGTGGCTCTGTAGGGCTGCGGGTCTATTGGGCTGCAAGTCTCTAGGGCTGTGGCTCTGTAGGGCTGTGGATCTATAGGGCTGTGGATTAATAGGGCTGTGGATTTATAGGGCTGTGGATTTATAGGGCAGTGGATCTCTAAGGCTCTGGATCTGTAGGGCTGTGGGATTTATAGGGCAGTGGATCTGTAGACCCCATATTGCTGGGAGGTAGGGATACACAGCACAAAGGAATACAAAAACACAAGGCAAAAATAGATGGCTAGTACCAAACAGAATGACTGCAGGGCAAACACACATATGCACCTTACACAAACACCTTCGTCATGGGTATTTGCTATGACTTCTATAGCCAAGGCAAGAGGTGGTTAAGAATGCACACAAGGGGCCACACAAACACACACAGAGCCCTGCGCTTGAAAACAAACCGTATTTCCAGTCTCTGCAGACCGATATATGAGTTAAAGCAGATGCCCAGTCAGTCACCACAATTCATCTTTACAGAGTTAGAGGTGGTCAGGGGCCCTGGGCTCTAGACTGCCTGCCCCCTAACCTCTGGTCCTCCTTGCCCTCCAGTATGACTTACAGTGCTTTAAATGACTGTCTGGGGAGGAGGAAGAGAGAAAGAGTGTAGACATCCTTGCAGCATTCCAAATGGCACCCTATTCCCTATATACATCAGTGCCCTACTTTTGACCAGAACCCTATCAGGCCCTGTCAAAAGTAGTGCACTATAATGGGAATAGGCTTCCATTTGAGACACAGGCCATCAGCCATTAAACAGATCCCTATCACAGGAGGGCCAGCAAGGCACTTTGCATAGCCAGAGGGGGGGCATGAAGTGACACGCAAGGAGAACGCTGATCGTAAAAAAAAACAATACATGGAAGGGAGGGTGAGTTGTGCTTGATCAGATGGAAGGGTGTTTGTTGTGTTGGGGTGGAGGGGGGGTCTATACTGTGTCTGTACAAACCCCAGACATGTATGACTGTTTACGTTCATGTGAGCGTGCATACACACCTCCCTCTGATAACAGTGCGAGTCACCACAGTCCATATAACGACTGACTGCTCTCACCCGTGATGGTAACCCTGCCTTCTCCTCCTCCCCTTCTGTTCCACCTCTACCTCTCCTCCAACTCTCCTCTGTCTCCAACGCCTCGTTTACTCCCTATGAATAATACAGGAGCTTCAGGACCAAGTGCCCACCACCGGCTTCCCTAGAAACCCAGCCCAGCGTCCAACCTCCTGGGCCTGGGTCGGCGCAGCCAAAGGAGGCCAAATCAATAAGCACTATGGTCATCTAGGCAATGTGCCCATGCATGCCTGATTCTGCCCGTAACACGCCTAGCACTTTGTGAAGGACACATGCCCCCGGTGAGCGACACAGATCTAACATGCCAAGGTATTAGGTTCATACACACACACATACACGTGCAGGCAGACACACAATCTGCAGGACACATGCCCACAGTGACACGGATCTAACACACAACTAGCACGCAGACACAGACTCCTCCTCTTTTTCTTCTGGTCACTCGCTGTCACTCATATCTATCACACCATAGAGGCCAGAGGGAAAATAGAGGCTATTGTGAAAATTATAGACCACTCAAACCATTCAAAAACGTCTTGAGATTCTTGACTTGACTAGTTCCTGCTAGCATTGTAGGCTCCTATCCAGGCCACATGCTTTGTAAAAAGTATGCGTACCAAATGGCAACCTATTCCATATAGTGCACTACTTTTGACAGGGCACTGGTCAACCGTCGTACACTAAATAGGGTGCCATTTGGGATCCAGCCAATGCTAATAGATCCTATTGCTTTTGCAGCGTCCATGTCTTTGTACTGTACACCAGCTCCATCTATCATGTGACTCAGGCCCTATGTGACAGTGCTCTATGAATAAACAGGCAGTAATGGATGTAAATGTGAATTGACTTTCTGTGGATTTAGCGACCGTGGCGCAGTGTATATCGCAGCCTACGTCACAGACACAATCTGGTCTCTCTCAAGCCAGGGTGGCTTCATGTAATCCAATGTCAGTGGGTATCGCTGTGTGTGTGTGTGTGGGGGGGGGGGGCTTAGGGCTTAGTGGTTAGGTTTAGGGTTACAATTAGGGTTAGGGGTTAGTGGTTAGGTTTAGGGTTATGCGTTGGGTTTAGGGTTACAGGTTAAGGTTAGAGTTATGGTAAGGGTAAGGGGAAATAGGATTCTGAATGGAAATACATGTTAGGTCCCCATGAGGATAGAAGAACATAACGTGTGTGTGTGTGTGTGTGTGTGTGTGTGTGTGTGTGTGTGTGTGTGTGTGTGTGTGTGTGTGTGTGTGTGTGTGTGTGTGTGTGTGTGTGTGTGTGTGTGTGTGTGTGTGTGTGTGTGTGTGTGTGTGTGTGTGTGTGTGTGTGTGTGTGTGTGTGTGTGTGTGTGTGTGTTTCTGGCTGTTATGAAATGAGGAACATCGCTTTTCCTTTGTGATTTATTTTTTGTATTCATCCTTTATTTAAGATCTTTTCATCTTCACAGTGCTCTGGGGTAAAGTTCCCCCTAGTAAAGATCTAGGAACAGCATCCCCTGCCCCAATCCTAACAATACCTATTAGTGGGGTAAATTAAACACTGACCCAAGATCAGTGTCTAGGCCCTGTTGCTAGGTACAACTTCACCCTAATCCGTTGAGTGGTGCAATACTGATTCCAAATCTGTGTTTGATAGGCTTTTTCCTCCTATGATGATCACAATCAAGATCAAAGTGATTGTGAGGGTCATTGATCTCTTCCTGTGCTGACTGTACTGCACACAGTGAATATGGAGATCATAGAGCTATCAGAGAGACAGAATAGAGGAGGCTGGGTGACACATCATGCATACAGAGGCGCACATGCACACACACACAAAAGTACGATAATATTATGAACAGTGTCATACACAAGCACACGATCTCTCTCTCTCTCTCTCACTTTCTCTTTCGATCTCACACACCACCACACCCTCCGCAGCCGCCGCCCCCCCACACACACAACCTCCCTCCCTGACCAAGATATTAACATACATGGACGTATAGGAGGGTTGAAAGCACAGGGGAAATGAGCTGTTGACGCTGTTCCTTTCTTCATGCTAAGCTCTGGCAACCTGTGTGACATCCCTCCCAAACCCTCGCAGCAGCAACAGAACACTGTTCACACGGAACAGAGACCTGCGGTAGTCAGGCTGGAAAATCCGAGCAGCCAATCTCACCGCTGGCAACTCATTTATACGCACATATACGGTTACTGTATGGGTCATTGTCCTGCTGGAAGGTGAACCTCCGTCCCAGTCTTAAATCTCTGGAAGACTGAAACAGGTTTCCCTCGAGAATTTCCCTGTATTTAGCGATATCCATCATTCCTTCAATTCTGACCAGTTTCCCAGTCCCTGCTGACGAAAAACATCCCCAAAGCATGATGCTGCCACCACCATGCTTCACTTTGGGGATGGGTGGTGTTCTCGGGATGATGAGGGGTGTTGGGTTTGTGCCAGACATTTTCCTTGATGGCCAATAAGCTCAATTTTAGTCTCATCTGACCAGAGTACCTTCTTCCATATGTTTGAGGAGTCTCCCACATGCCTTTTGGCGAACACCAAACGTGTTTGCAATGGCTCTTTTCTGGCCACTCTTCCGTAAAGCCCAGCTCTTTGGAGTGTACGGCTTAAAGTGGTCCTATGGACAGATACTCCAATCTCCGCTGTGGAACTTTGCAGCTCCTTCAGGGTTATCTTTGGTATCTTTTCTGCCTCTCTGACTAATGCCCTCCTTGCCTGGTCCATGAGTTTTGGTGGGCGGCCCTCTCTTGGCAGGTTTGTTGTGGTGCCATATTCTTTCTATTTTTTAATAATGGATTTCATGGTGCTCTGTGGGATATTCAAAGTTTCAGATATCAATTTATAACCCAACCCTGATCTGTACTTCTCCACAACTTTGTCCCTGACCTGTTTGGAGAGCTCATTGGTCTTCATGGCGCTGCTTGCTTGGTGGTGCCCCTTGCTTAGTGGTGTTGCAGACTCTGGGGCCTTTCAGAACAGGTGTATATGTACTGAGATCATGTGACACTTAGATTGCACACAAGTGGACTTTATTTGATTAATTATGTGACTTCTGAAGGTATTTAGTTACCCCAGATCTTATTTAAGGGCTTCATAGCAAAGGGGGTGAATACATATGCATGCACCACTTTTCAATTGTACATTTATTTATTTTCTTTACATACATGCAACAATTGGGGGACGGACGGACAGACATACATACATTGCATAAAAAAGGGAGGCAGGTAGCCTAGTGGTTAGAGCATTGGGCCAGTAACTGAAAGGTTGCTAGGATCAAATCACCCGAGCTGACAAGGTAAAAATCTGTCGTTCTGCCCTGAACAAGGCAGTTAACCCAGTGTTCCCCGGGAGGCCGTCATTGTAAGTAAGAATATGTTCTTAACTGACTTGTCTAGTTAAATAAAGGTTCAATTAAAAAAAAAATACATGTAAATAAACAACACAGACTCACACAAATGTTGTGCTCTCAAAGACACTGTCAACCAGACCAAAGCTGCTAGTTTCTCCTAGCTACCTTCAGTAGAAGGCTTCTCAATAATGACTTATATGCTCATGTGAGGTTATCTGTTATGATTAGGGCAGGGATGGTGTATGGGGGGAAGAGAGAGAGACAGGAAAAACGCTACTGCCTCTACAGTGGCAGATGTGTGCCTCAGCCAGTCAGCCACCACACATTCCTGCCCCAGCAGACACACTCTGCTGGCCCTGTCCCTGTCCCTGTCCCTGTCACTCCCTTAGGGGAATGGGATATATGATCTGGAAGGATTTCCTATTCTACCCAGGTAATTACTGGGCTCAGGAACAGCGCTGACAGATGACAGACCAGTCATTCAATCATCGCATCGATTCTTCCCCCCCGGCCCATACAAACTCATCATTCCCCTCTTTTCGATCATCTCCCATGACACACATAGGAGCAGACACACACACCCACACATACACACTCACACACCTTCATACATGCACCCACCACACACACACACACACACAGACACACACACACACACACACTCATTTACATACACAGTCACACAAAAACACCATTAATGCACACAGACCTCTAGCGAGTGCCACTCCTTGGTTCTTAACCCCTGCGACCTCCAGACACCTCAGTCTTCAGCATGATGTCCCCCTCTGTCAGTCAACCGTAAAGCAACAGGGAAGGAGGAACACCAAGGACAACAAGCCATTTCCTGCTCTCCTCAAGCAGAGAGATACAGAACACCTCTCTCTCTCTCGTGTTTTGTGGTATATACCTCCCTCCCTTATCATTCCCATGTGCACTCCTCTGGGGTATTGTAGTCTACGCCCTCCCTGATAACCGAGGCTGGCTGGGAGAGACCGATTACACCGCTGGTTCAGTAAACGCTGTTCACCCCCATCTTCTCCCCACTCTCCGAACAGCACACAGTCGACAAGAGCAGGTGCAAAGTTCCACACCCCCAGGTACAGTACAAACTCCCATGGAAGCTGAAAAGCGTTTGGGGAGGAGGGGAGAGGATCAAAAGGTAGAGGCGCGCGGATCAGAGCCGCAGATGCCAATAACTAAGGCCCATTGGAGAAAGAGGACGATAAGGTCTTATCTGAGGAAGAGAGAGGGAGGAGGAGGAGAAGAGGAGAGAAGGCACAGAGAAAGAGATGATCCTGTTAAAATAGTCCCATTGTTGTTGCAAATGATATTGGGACTCATTAACGAGATTCTTTGAAATTATTCCACATTGGTAGGAAGATAATGAGAGCAATTAAAAAGGGTATTTTAAAGAGGTGGGAATTATGAGTGTGTGTGTGTGTGTGTGCAGTGTGGGTACTTGGTGTATGTGTGCATGTACGTGTCTGTGGGTAGGAAAGTATATTTCCCTGATGGAAAACCAGTGCATTCAGGAGCCAGAATTTGGAGTAATCAATTAGAATAATCACTATTATCAATAAATTTGAGTCTTTTCAGCACTGTTACCTAACTGAAAAAATATTTTCCTACATGTTTGAGTCTAACAGAAGCCAATGTGATGAACACAGGAATAAAAAGTGTGAAGTGTGAAATACGACATATTTAGCTCTTGTTCTATTGATTCGTTTCTTTGACAGAACAGGTATAACTAGGTAACGATGAGGAAACTGTTCTCAGCATGTCCCACACCAGATGGTGCTGACAGCTTCACAACTGGCTAATACTGCAGACCCAAACAATCCACTCTCACATGCACGCAGGCACACACACACAGGAACGCTCACACACACACACACACACTGTAGCTTTCCATCCCCAGAAGCGTGACAGTTTGCTGATATAATTGGGTGATTTGGGTTTGAACAGATTCCATTAAAGATGTCTACATGTGTTGCATGACTTTCTGACTAAATACATATAAAGACACACACACTGACAAAGAATAGTGAGAACAGCCCCAATTGGGACCTATGGCTGGTTGTGTTTACTGAGAAATCAGTCAGCAGCCTGTCTGACACTACTACGCCAGAAAATCCTCTCTCCCTCTCCCTATCTCTCTCTCTCTCTCTCTCTCTCTCTCAGTGCATGCTGGGAGTTTTTGTTCTTGGTCTTTTCTTTCAATTATTTTCTATGGTGGAGGGTTAATGCACTATTCGTTTTAGCGGTATCCACAGGTTTTTCAAAGAAAGGGTGAAAGAGGACAGAGTTCATTTCCTGGGGTTTGGAAGGTGCGGTGTGCGCAAAGGTTTCTCAGCCTAGCGCGGAGGAGACGCTGTCGACAAGGCATGGGATTCAGCTTTGTTCCTGAGAATGGAGTTAAAGTGGAGGAGGTTCTGCTCGCGGTCGGTGAACAGGTCGGAGCTGAATTTATACATTCCGCTTCCAGAATGAACAAAGCTCTGGTTGTGTTCATGAAAAGAGCACATTTGGTTGGTAGGCTCATTGCTTCGTGGAATATTTGTACGGGGTGTGTTGGTGTCAATTTCACCTTTTTCTACCCCTTCGACAAGGTCAGGAAAGAGCGGAGTCGTTTTGGTAAGTTTGCTAGCGGTTTTCGTGTCAGCAGGTTGTCAGGCAGATGCCCGTTAAGCACGTTGTATCATTCCGGAGGCAAGTGTTGATGTTTCTGAATAACAATGAGTTTCCTCTAAGTGTTCATTTTAAAGTGAGGCATGGGGAGCTCTATGCAGGGTTTACCAGCACAGATATTCTACGGTGTTTTGAGTGTGTGGATTTAAGAGCTTTGTGTGCCCACATAAAGGCCGTAGACAAGGTGCGGGCACAAGCGCCGGTGGGGGAAATCAAGGTCAATGTGCAGGGGGCAATGAGATGCAGACAGCAGAGGCTTGGCCTAGTCATGCCAGGGATGGTGGTGTAGATTAGGCTGGGCCTTGTCATGCTATGGATGGTGGTGTTGATGAGGCTGGGTCTAGTCAGGCTAGAGAAGGTAGTGTAGATGAGGCTGGGTCTAGTCAGGCTAGAGAAGGTAGTGTAGATGAGGCTGGGCCTTGTCATGCTATGTGTAACGGATGTGAAATAGCTAGCTAGTTAGCAGTGGTGCACGCTAAATAGCGTTTCAATCGGTGACGTCACTTGCTCTGAGACCTTGAAGTAGTGGTTCCCCTTGCTCTGCAAGGGCCGCTGCTTTTGTGGAGCGATAGATAACGATGCTTCGTGGGTGACTGTTGTTGATGTGTGCAGAGGGTCCCTGGTTCCCGCCCGGGTATGGGTGAGGGGACGGTCTAAAGTTATACTGTTACATATGGATGGTGGTGTAGATGAGGCTGGGCCTAGTCATGCTATGGAGGGTGGTGAGGATGAGGCTGGGTCTAGTCAGGTTATGCTAGTGGATGAGGAGAGTATAGTGGGGAAGTGTAAGAGACTATGGGGGAGGAGGAATGGTGTCAAGCGGAAAAGGAAAAAGGGGGAGAAGAAAGGAGGTGGGAGGGGAGAGGCTGGTGTTTGGGGGGGGGGCTGACCAGAGAAGACAGGCAGGTGGTCAGGATAGGAGATGGAGATGAGGAGGAAAGTGAGTCTGAGGAAGAGGATGATGAGGAGTTTTTTTTTCAGACTCCTCTTCAATGGGTCCGGAGCTGACAGCCAAGCAGAGGGGTCAAAGTTCACGTTGAGTGAACTGACAAGTTTCCTGAATGAGACCAAGGGGTAAAAAGTTCATCTTGAGGCATTTTTTCTGATCTGAGAAAGTTTGTAAGATCAGTGCAACATGCTATGAAAAAGGAAGGGCATGGTGTCCTCTCATCCAGGTTTAGGTTGAGGAAGTGGGTCACAACATTGCGTAAGAGTCGACCTTCAGACACTGTTTAGATGTATTGTTTCTTTCTGGCTCAAAAAGCCCCAGTGCCGGAGTCTTTTCTCTTTCTTTGCTGGCTTTTCTCCCACTTCTTATGGAAACTCGTCAGGTAGGCTCGCTCAATATAAATGGCGCCAGAGATTCCGTGATGGTCAGGGATGGGCAGGATATGCAGGCACTAGAGACCAGTCTGAAGGTGTACGAGGGAGCTTCGATCAGCTAAAGTAAACTGGGGCAAGAGCAAAGCTCTGTTATGTGGGGCATGGGGGGATAGGGCCCCTCCTCTGCTTCCAGGGGGTTTGCAGTGGGGTTGTGAAGGGCTTAAAATGTTGGGGGTGTACCTGGGCTCGGAGAGCTGGGTCAGGAAGAACTGGGAGAGGCTGTCACAGGCAGTGGTGTCAAGACTGGCCAAGTGGAGGTGGCTCCTGTCTCAAGGTGGAGGTGGACCAGGTGGACTTTTTCTGGTCGGGCCATCACTGGCTGAGGGCGGCAGTGTTGTACATGACCGTCCACGAAGGAGGACAGGGCCTGGTGGAACTGGAGAGCAGCAGGGTGGCTGCGTTCCGACTAAAGGCGACGCAGAGACTGCTGTACCATACTGATGTTGGCTGGAGGGAACCAGCATGCGCGCTGATGAGGAGAGCTGGCGGATTAGGGTTGGACCGGCAGCTGTTCCTCATGAAGCTGGAGAGGCTGAGTACAGCAGGTCTCTCTGATTTTTACTCTGCAGTGCTGAGGGCCTGGCAGCTGCTAAGGCCCACACGAGAAGGGGGTGTGGAGCCTGGGCTGTGGGTGTGGGAGAAGCCTATTTTCCACAACCCAGCCATCCCTTTGAGATCGGTTCAGTCGGCCACCCTGCAGAGGCGACTGATGGCAGCGGGCTTACTAAGGCTGGGTGACCTGCGACTCCTGGGAGAGGAGGGGTGGAAAACCCCAGAAGTCCTGGCGCAACAAACAGGAGTAACGTCCCTTAGGCTGCTGGAGACATTCCTGGAGGAGGTCCAGTAAGGGGGGGGGGGGTGTTTGAGCGGCCACCAATGTTTCCAGATATATTTTGGTGTTTTATTTTAAGGGGGGTGAGGTTTAAATGAAATGAGAATGTTTCATGAAAGAAATACAAAACGTTAGTCTCTCAACACCCAGTCATCTGCAGAGTCCAATCCTCTACCCAAAGCCTGTCACCAGCCCTTAAAAGGTAAAACTCAACAACATCAGACACAAGTCTTCAGAAGATTTCTCAGGACTTCACCTCAGGTGTGTGGAGATGGTACATTACCTGAGAAGAAAGTGGAGGCTGGGTGACAGGCTCAAAGTGACACCAGCGTTCATTGCTCAGCACACTGTTCGGAATAACACTGAAGTCCATAACGTTACTGGATGCTGTGGATTTACTGACAGATGTACGTCATCATTGACAATCCAGGTCTTTAGGTCACAGGGATGAACCAGCCAAGATGGGAGTAGGGTGAAGTTGCCCCTAGATGCTGAACTGGGGTCAGTTTTGCATGTTGCCCATTAACGGTTAAGGTTAGGATTGAGACAAGGAAAGCTGATCCTATCCGGCAAGTTGCAGTTTACAAAAGCCCTCAATGGAGGACAGTGCCCCTAAACAACGTGACGGAAATCTGGTACGGATGGGAAGAGGATTGCCACTCGCCAGACTGCTTTATTACCCCATAGGGATAAATAGGGATAATCCCAGGTGCTTAGCTCACTGCCATTTAACCCGGAATCTTCCCTCGTTCCCTGATTGACTCAAATGAATCAGCGGTCCGTAATTTTTCACTCCGTCACGATAGATAGGAGAATAAATACTGCTAAGACAGTCGTGGAGATGGGCTCTTTCCCAAGACGAGGTCCTTGTTCGTTCTTTTATCTTCAAAAGGCCGAAAGAGTGACATGCAGAAACACACGTAGCCTAAAACAGCATCAGTACACACACAGAACACTTATCCAATGACAGTCAGTTAGGGTAAGTTGTGTTGTCATGTGGAATGCGTTAGCAGGCTACTGGGTATAGCTGTGTGCAATAACAATAAAAACACAGGCCTGAGAGGAATAAAAAGTGAGAGGTGTGGATGAGAGGAAGAGAGAAAAAGGCAAACACAAAACACAACCGGAAATGCGTGGAACATGACTGGACAGGATAGTCTACACTGAATATCGAAACGTAACAATTGACTTCCCTTTTTTCGCGGTGAGAAAAATAGCCTCTGTACACAACGAACACTGTTTGTGCACCATCACGGTTGCCATTCTCCACCGAGCAGCTGCGTGGGGCACATCAGTAGCCACCCACCCTGAATGTGATGGGACTCCCTTTTGACAACCTCGTAACTCTCTTCATCACTCCTCCCTCATCCTTGGCTCCGTCATGACAACACCGAGCGACAGCGCCGACCGCACAAGTCGGGTAAAGTTTTGGAAGGCACCAAAAAAAAGAAGGGGAAAAAAATAACACATCCGAACTTAGTGAGGCTGTGGGGGCTGAAGAGGAGTGCCGTTAAAACATGGAACAAATAGAAGTGAAGTGTCAGGAGAGAGGAGAAGAGGATGGGAGGACAAAGAGAGAATGGTGTCAAGAGGACATGTATAAAGGCAGAGCTTATTTACAATAGCGCCAGGCCCCAGGAATACATGGTAGGGCTGGATTATTAATGCAGAGGAGGTGGGGAAGAATAAAACAATAACAACACTAACAGTGCTGTTGGTGAGTGAGTGAGTGAGTGAGTGAGTGAGTGAGTGAGTGAGTGAGTGAGTGAGTGAGTGAGTGAGTGATGACTAGGGGATTTAAACATCAGCAGTTGTGAATGAGGGCAGTGTGACATCTACTCATATCCCACACTCCCTCCCCCTCTACACACACACACACATCATGTACACTCTCACACACATACATACAGTACACACACCAGATGGGCTTTGAGGGATTAAGGCGACACTTCTCCATCTTGTCTGAGCCTCACACAGACTAGCAGAGTCCACCAGAGCAGCTCTTCAAGCTAAAATGAGCATGTGAAAGCTGGAGAAAAGCTTTTTTTTAAGGCCGGTGACTCAAAAAAAAACAATGCCTCGATAATGCCCCCATAATTCCCCGCTTGGGTTTACAGCCGCCGTGTGTCAAGTGTCAAGGTTTTACTCCGGCACGACATGCAGTCTGGATTTGTTCCTGCAAAAACTGAGGGAGGCAGTAAGCATAGTGTAGCTCCCTGTAGCCCCCTGGGATTACGAAGAAAGAATTATCTCTATGGGTTCAGTTGTTCAGCTGTTGCTTCCTACTGTACAGCTGATATTCCAAAGAGGTGTCTTTGTGTTGGGTATTGGCAGGATTGAGAGAATGAATGAGTGAATGGCCGGATCTAATGACGTGTACACCTGTCTACTACTCTCACCGAGAGGCCGCAATCCTTTCATAGTACACATGACTGCTCTGTTTTTTTGTGTGTTTTTTTTTTGTATGGGGCCTTGTTGTGGCGCAGTTTGGTGAAATGGTTTGAGACCAATTCTCCCCAAATCCTGGAGGCAACAGCCTTATCAGAACCCATGAACTGCACTGAAACACACTGATGCAGTGGTTAATCTGTCACACTGAAACATACTGATAAAACACACTGATGTGGATGGTTAATGTGTCGCACTGAAACATACTGATAAAACACACTGATGCAGTGGTTAATCTGTCACACTGAAACATACTGATAAAACACACTGATGTGGATGGTTAATGTGTCGCACTGAAACATACTGATAAAACACACTGATGCAGTGGTTAATCTGTCACACTGAAACATACTGATAAAACACACTGATGTGGATGGTTAATGTGTCGCACTGAAACATACTGATAAAACACACTGATGTGGATGGTTAATGTGTCGCACTGAAACATTCTGATAAAACACACTGATGCAGTGGTTAATGTGTCGCACTGAAACATACTGATAAAACACACTGATGTGGATGGTTAATGTGTCGCACTGAAACATACTGATAAAACACACTGATGTGGATGGTTAATGTGTCGCACTGAAACATACTGATAAAACACACTGATGTGGATGGTTAATGTGTCGCACTGAAACATACTGATAAAACACACTGATGCAGTGGTTAATCTGTCACACTGAAACATACTGATAAAACACACTGATGTGGATGGTTAATGTGTCGCACTGAAACATACTGATAAAACACACTGATGTGGATGGTTAATGTGTCGCACTGAAACATTCTGATAAAACACACTGATGCAGTGGTTAATGTGTCGCACTGAAACATACTGATAAAACACACTGATGTGGATGGTTAATGTGTCGCACTGAAACATACTGATAAAACCCACTGATGTGGATGGTTAATGTGTCGCACTGAAACATACTGATAAAACACACTGATGTGGATGGTTAATGTGTCACACTGAAACATACTGATAAAACACACTGATGTGGATGGTTAATCTGTCACACTGAAACATACTGATAAAACACACTGATGTGGATGGTTAATGTGTCACACTGAAACATACTGATAAAACACACTGATGTGGATGGTTAATGTGTCACACTGAAACATACTGATAAAACACACTGATGTGGATGGTTAATGTGTCACACTGAAACATACTGATAAAACACACTGATGTGGATGGTTAATGTGTCACACTGAAACATACTGATAAAACACACTGATGTGGATGGTTAATCTGTCACACTGAAACATACTGATAAAACACACTGATGTGGATGGTTAATGTGTCGCACTGAAACATACTGATAAAACACACTGATGTGGATGGTTAATGTGTCGCACTGAAACATACTGATAAAACACACTGATGTGGATGGTTAATGTGTTGATATATCTTTCATTAAACACAACATTGATTAGTCAGCACCAGAGTCAGGGCCTTGTCATTACCTAACACTCGTGGTGTGGAATCATATCGACGTGGATTAATCAGAAAGCACAAGCTTGATTAGGTCAGGCAATTGGAAATAAAACTCTTACGCGCTCATGTTTGTTTAAAGTACGATCCTGTGCCTTGCTTAGTGCACTGGTTCCATGCAGACCTGGGTTCAAACACTATTTGAAATTCTTTCAAATACATTAGTGTGGCTTGATTGAGCTTACCTGATGCAATGGAACCAATAGAATAGTGGCAACACTGCAAACCACACCCTCTGACAGGCTAAAGCAAATGCAAATAGAAAATCAAACCCAGGTCTGGTTCCATTTGATACCAGGGTTTGTGTTTATGGTAATGTCTAGAGCCTTAATAGGACACCAGGCAAATACGGGAGAGACAACCCACAGTGTTGTAGTGTCAACACTGACCTGCACAACATATTGTCAATACCAAAGCCTGAGCTTATTCAGTTTCATACATGGGTTCTCTGTACATGCCTGCACTAGAGCATAGACAGAAACACACACACACACACACACACACACACACACACACACACACACACACACACACACACACACACACACACACACACACACACACACACACACACACACGCACACACGCACACACAACATATGCAGGCTAAACTCTCTGCCATAGCCTCTCCTTTGACCTGGCTCTTAATGTTTGTTTCCACTCCTCCATTCTACTAGTGCCGCATCACACGTGAGAGAGAGAGAGAAAGAGTCAAAGAGACCCACAGACAGACAGACAGACACACATGGAGAAATATCTAGCAAAGATAGAAGTGTCTGACTGAGACCACTAGGTACTGTGGGCCTAGCTACCCTCTGCGGTTTGGCGGATCATACCAGCTAGTTATGTCATAGAGATACTCCCACCACTCAGATTGAAATTCAACGGACATAATAGGACCAAGAGGCACTGATCAGAATGTTTAAAAGCAACAGAACAACTGAACACAGATTAAGGACATGCCTGGGCTTGTACTCGTATTCATTAGTAGAATCTATACCATTTCTCTGGCAGGCTCCTTAATGCATCAAAAGGAAAAGGAACCCACTGAACCCACTGTGGACCATCACAATTCTCCAACCCACTTCCCTGTGAAAACGTATTTAAATCGGAAAGCCCTATTTGCTATTCAGAGGGGACTCTTAAATGCAAATGATTTAAGATGACGAGAGAGATGGAGTGGGTACAATAAGACAGCTCTCCCCTAGAATTGGCTTAATCTCATTTGGCTCACTTTTGTGTTAGAGTGTACACAAACACACATATTTGAACACACACACACACCAAAGCACTAAAACCAGCCCAAACACAAAGCACAACAGTAGATGATTTACCTAAATGACATCTAGGGACTACATACAGGACCGCTGCACCCTTAGAGCCCTCCATACCTCAGCTACAAAGAGCTATTGACGCCAGACCAACATTAGCTAATGCATTGATGATGAAAAACGTTGTCTCCTAATAAAGACTCCATACTCGAGAGAAAAAGATCTATTTCCATGTCGAGTGTTGAGTCTTCTCGTGTTACGATAGTGCTAATCCATTTGATGATGTCTGACGATGGCTTCTTGATGGAGGCTTGTGATGAAAGGCAATTGTAACAGAAATGAGGACGTGATTTACGCCAGGGGCGGGTTTGGCGGTTGTCAAGACGGGCGCGTGAAGGTGGTGGTGAAAGCCTGTCCAAATACGACGACAAAGTGTTTCGCTTTTGAAGAGTGGGAACTAGTAGAGGGAAAGACCGATAAGGATGCTGCCAGTCAAGCTCTGGTGAATTACATTTCAAATGTTCCCTGCCTCAAGGCTACTAAAGTTCTATCTGAAATAATAGCTATTTCTTCCCGTGTGTACTTTCGCTATAGTGTTTGAATAACACTGGTTGGAGTGGATTTGTGTGTTTGATAATCCTGTATCAAACACAGACACTACTTGGACTGAACGTAGTGGTGGACGACGGTAAATGACTCTATAAACTTCACATTCTGGAGCGCCCGGTCAGTCACACTAACAGTCCACCATGTATCGAGGGGACAGAGGTGAACAATTCCCTCTGTCTTTCTTTCTGCTAAAACACCTCT
This sequence comes from Oncorhynchus keta, assembly GCF_023373465.1. NCBI lineage: Eukaryota > Metazoa > Chordata > Actinopteri > Salmoniformes > Salmonidae > Oncorhynchus > Oncorhynchus keta. The sequence goes on from NC_068454.1 coordinate 58,812,217, forward strand.
CCCAGCAGTCAGAGCATGTTCCTCCAGCCAGCCCTGCCACAAGGTGACATCATGCTTTGCAATAACATGTAATAGGCCTCTGTTCTCGGAGATTGGATGATTACTTTAAAACCAGTCAGCCAATAAGAAAAGCCTGTCCCGCATCATTTCCCCCACGCCTCCCCGCTCAGAAACCAAGGTGACACAACCTTTGCACTTTCAGCAAATAGGACTTTCAGCAAATAGGAGAAGAAGATGGTCCCAACAAACCCAATACAGTCTGGGAGGGCACAGAGGAGACTGCTTCACGCTCTGTTTCCCCTACAAGATTGTGTGTGTGTGTGTGTGTGTGTGTGCTGTCTCTCAGCTGTGGACTACAGGGAGCAGAATGCTTTATTAGGTTTAGAAGTGGGAGAGGCGTCACGCTCATCCACAGGCCTTTCATGTTCGCCAGTGACACTGCCACAGGACCTGTCCTCCAGGCTTGCAGCCTCGTCCTCACAGAGCCCACTGTGCACTCCCAGCCAGAGCCGCAATCTCATCACACAAGACTACATGTTGAACTGTACTGTACTCTATAGAGTAGCATAAGTCAAGAACTACTGCACTGTCATCCTATGTCTGCAACTCCTAAGGTAATTTTCACTATAGCACAAACTGATCTGGGATCAGGCTACACTACCCCTGCCCCTCTCTGCCTATATAAATAAGGCTGTGTTAAATCTGGGCTAAATCATCAGTTACTGACCATTTTTAACAAAGGCCTACCTGATCCAATAAACCCATTAAGGATTTAGATGAAATGGGAAAACAAAGGCCTAAAGCTCAACGCACCAGGGACTGAGCTACTTACCCTACCTTCATCAATAACCTGGCTGAAGAGAGTCAAGGGACACCATGGGATTCAGATAAATGCATAGTTAGGGCCCATGCTGCTCAGTAGGAGTCCTGATCTAGGATCGGTTTTGCATTTTAGATCATAACGAATGGACAGCGGGGGGCCTGATCCTATTCTAAGACTGGTTGTGAATACAGGCCTAGGCTATTACTGGAGCCTATTACAACAGACTTCAACCAGCACTGAAGCAGTTTAAAGAACCACATAGGAAAGGGCTTTGTGCAATCTAAAACGACAAGTTGACAAACACAAAACAAACTATTTTTAGCCCAGACAGTCAGACAATTTAAAGCAATCAAACATTGTGGTCAGAAGGAAACGGTCTATTTCTTGAATGGATGTCCATATAAGAACAATACCACTCAGATGAAGTCTCTCTCTGTCAGCGCTGGAAACAAATCTGTTTTTCAGCCAGTCGACTGAGACTTTACAACACGTTGTTAAAAACAATGGCGTCATCCTCATTTCATTTCATATGAGCGTGTTTGTTGGGCCTAGCACCACGACAAGCTGAAACAGTCCAAATCCAACGCCATTAAGGATTTGTACATTGTTGCCACTGAGCTAAAAAGCCAGGGCATTGCCTAATAGAATGTACCGGCATGATATGTGTGTCACCATCTGTATAAGCGAGAGGGGGTGGGGGTGTGACCTTTGCCCCCTCTATCCTCCATCCCAACCCTCTCGGGAGGGATAAACCATGGGCAGAGGGACAGTCAAGGCAGGAATGGGAGAGAAAGTTATCGATACAATCCATCTACATCCACAGCCCAGCCATTCCATGCCAGGCCCCGTCATTAAAGCCAATACGGTCTCCATCAGCCAAATGGACAACCAGCTACTACCAGGGTCACGATGGTTTATTGAGGAAGATGGTGGGGTGGGTCATAGAAATAGAATGACTAGAATAGACAAAGCAACCTCAGACCACAGCCATTTGTCAGTACCGTACACTCATGGGCACACTCAAAATATTCTATTTCTATGGGATGGAGGAAGGAGGGTGGTCAATCTGTGGATTGAAGATCTCTGATATGAATCAATGAGAATTCCCAAGCAGCTGTGTATTAATCGGATGCCTATGATAATGTGCCTCAGAGACAAGGCTTACTTTGGAGGGGGTGATAGTGAAGGGAGGAACATCAAAGTTCTAAAAACAGAGAGAGGCACACCAATGGGTGATAGGGTGAAGGCTTTCTGGTGATAGAGGGACACTGAGGGACACTGTCATAGACCTGTATATTCCAACTAGCTCTCACAGTCTCATGTCAGAATTAGATGTTCATCCATGTTTCTCAAATGTCACATTTCAAAAGTTGTTCCAAATATCAAATTCAAACTGTTTAAGATTAACTTTAGCCATTAACTCCACATTTTTAAGGGTATGGTTCAGTTGACGCACCTTAAGGTTAGGCATTCACTTTGAATAGTTAAGGTTTGGGATGGGAACCAGAGGCAGATGCTTACGCTCGTCTGCCATCCCCGTCCACAATGTCCGAGCAAAAACTAGACCTACTTAGACAGGGATGGACGTTGCATACTGACTTGTAGCATGGCTGACCTGCCTGGTATATTCAGTTCAAATCTAGCAATAAATGAAGTATGCTTCATGCAGTCAGCGCCATGATATGGGGGGAACTACAATGAACGAAGCTCCCTCAGATAATACTATCTCTTAAAAAAAGTACAATCTGGGATCTTGGACATTACATTTTCACAGCCCCACACATCAGCTGCATACTTACTTTACTATCCATCATCTGCATACTTTACTTACTTTCCTCTTCATCAGCTGCAAACTTTACTTACTTTACTATCCATCAGCTACGTACTTTACTATCCATCAGCTGCATACTTTGCTTACTTTACTATCCATCAGCTGCATACTTTACTTACTTTACTATCCATCCGCTGCATACTTTACTTACTTTACTATCCATCAGCTGCATACTTTACTTACTTTACTATCTGTCAGCTGCATACTTTACTTACTTTACTATCCATCAGCTGCATACTTTACTTACTTTACTATCCATCAGCTGTATACTTTACTTACTTTACTATCCATCAGATGCATACTTTACTTACTTTACTATCCATCAGCTGTATGCTTTAGTTACTTTACTATCCATCAGCTACATACTTTACTATCCATCAGCTGCATACTAAACTTACTTTTATATCCATCAGCTGTATACTTTACTTACTTTACTATACATCAGCTGTATACTTTACTATCCATCAGCTACTTACTTTACTATCCATCAGCTGCATACTTTACTTATTTTTCTATCCATCAGATGTATACTTTACTTACTTTACTATACATCAGCTGTATACTATACTATCCATCAGCTACGTACTTTACTGTCCATCAGCTGCATACTATACTTACTTTTCTATCCATCAGCTGTATACTTTACTTACTTTACTATACATCAGCTGTATAATTTACTATCCATCAGCTACGTACTTTATTATCCATCAGCTGCATACTTTACTTACTTTTCTATACATCAGCTGTATACTTTACTTACTTTACTATCCATCAGCCGTATACTTTACTTACTTTACTATCCATCAGCTACATACTTTACTATCCATCAGCTGCATACTTTACTTACTTTACTATCCATCAGCTGTATACTTTACTTACTTTACTATCCATCATCTGCATACTTTACTTACTTTACTATGCATCAGCTGTATACTTTACTTACTTTACTACCCATCAGCTGTATACTTTACTTACCCTACTATCCATCATCTACTTACTTTACTATCCATCAGCTGCATACTTTACTTACTTTACTATCCATCAACTGCATACTTTACCTACTTTACTATCCATCAGCTGCATATTCTACTTACTTTACTATCCATCAGCTGCATACTTTACTTACTTTACTATCCATCAGCTGTATACTTTACTTACTTTACCATCCATCAGCTGCATATTCTACTTACTTTACTATCCATCAGCTGCATACTTTACTTACTTTACTATCCATCAGCTGTATACTTTACTTACTTTACCATCCATCAGCTGCATATTCTACTTATCCATCAGCTGTATACTTTACTTACTTTACTATCCATCAACTGCATACTTTACCTACTTTACTATCCATCAGCTGCATATTCTACTTACTTTACTATCCATCAGCTGCATACTTTACTTACTTTACTATCCATCAGCTGTATACTTTACTTACTTTACCATCCATCAGCTGCATATTCTACTTACTTTACTATCCATCAGCTGCATACTTTACTTACTTTACTATCCATCAGCTGTATACTTTACTTACTTTACCATCCATCAGCTGCATATTCTACTTATCCATCAGCTGTATACTTTACTATCCATCAGCTGTATACTGTACTATCCATCAGCTGCATACTTTACTTACTTTACTATCCATCAGCTGCATACTTTACTTACTTTACATTCCATCAGCTGCATACTTTACTTACTTTACTATCCATCAGCTGTATACTTTGCTATCCATCATCTACTTACTTTACTATCCATCAGCTGCATACTTTACTTACTTTACTATCCATCAGCTGCATACTTTACTTACTTTACTATCCATCAGCTGCATACTTTACTTACTTTACAATCCATCAGCTGTATACTTTACTTACTTTACTATCCATCAGCTGTATATCAAAACAAATGGCGGGGCTACCGATTTGCTGCGAGACGAATCCCAGATGGAAGCTTTAACGTGACAGTCAGGAGACTATCACTAACTCAGCCTGTGAGAGTCATGTGGGATTAGCTCACACCTCAGTCACGCACTCCATATCACAGTCAATATGTTCAACACCCACCAACACGCACACGCGCACACACACACACAAACACAGCTCCTCTGGCTGCTAAGAAAGTCATGAGAGCTCTGAGGAGAGGATGTCAGCTCAGTGACAGAAGCACTGGCAGTGTGAAAAACAGGATCTCCTAGTGAACATCATAGGAGCATGAAGAGGGTTAGGGGTGATACACATGTCCTGCCAAAGAGGTTTGCTGTGACTGATGATGTGTCAATCAGCAATAACAAAGAGACACCTGCACTGGACGGACGGACGGACAAGACAGACGGACAAGACAGACAAGACAGACAGACAGACAGACAGACAGACAGACAGACAGACAGACAGACAGACAGACAGACAGACAGACAGACTCAAAAGCCTTCAAATGGATCCAATAACCCTCCCAGCAATACTACAGACCAGACAGTACAAACTAACAGTATTGTAATGTAATGTCCAATAGAAAAAACAAGAAGAGAAGATATCATTGAGACTGTAATGTAATGTCGTCTCTAATCAGCTGCGCAGCAGACTCCATCCATGCTGCGACGTCTGGCCATCTTCCTGTAGGCAGACTCCATTACCCACAAGCCCCGCCATCAGGCCCTGCAGACGTCAGTTGACCCCGCACGCAACCCAATTATGGCTGAATGAGATCTCTGTTCCTTCCTGTCCCTGAGCTAGTGGATGATGAGCATAGTATCGTACGCACACACGCACGCACGCACACACACACACACGCACACAGCGCAGTACAGCCCCAGGACTTGACTCAGGCAGTCAGAATCTGACTCACGCATGGGAATCACATTACCAGCCTCGGCTCGCTGGTCTCCGATTCCACAGCAAACGGGATGATTCAAGAAGTCCTGACTTCTATCCCTGGGGAGTTAGTGGAGGATGGGGGGGGGGGACCAAAGGCCCACACATACGCATATAAAACACACACACAAACAAATAAAAGCACATATATACTGTAAATGCATGCACACACATACACAGGCACACACACACAGTCTCTGTGGTCTGTTGCCTGCTCTCTCTCATCCTGCTGTCTGTCATTCAACGCACCGTGGTTGGACAGAGAGGGCAAGATGTCGTAGGTTATGGGTACAAAGCTCTCCTGTATCCCTGGAGGGAGAGCATTAACTGGGGTGTGGTTACCACTACTGACAGAGCCATTTCTCTTCCCCTTCACCATTTGTTCAGTGTCTGGCCCCCAGGCTACCGGAGCCCTCACTTACTGGTGACCCTCATCCACAAAGACAAACGTGCTGAAATGGAAGAAGAAATGGAAGAAGCACCATGTATCCTCGTTATGAAGTGTTTCTCTCATCCATGCAGTGTACTGTATTTCACTGCAAACAGTTGAAATGTGGTGTGGTGGTGTGGTAATGTAATGGGGATTTACGACAGCCCTTTTCAGTTGTAACTGACCTTTGACCTAAGTTATGGCCCTGGGTTAAGAGGCTAGCAGGACTAACAGGCTAATGATGCCTTTTGGTGTGATGATTAATGGATCTGTAAAAGTGGACAGAGGCAAGGACAGAGGCAGGACCCACAATGACACAGCACACAGGAAGGAGAAACGATGAGAGTTGTCTAGCAACTGCCTGACACTAAAAACATTGATTACTTCAAGAAAAGGGAACGGTATGAGCGTTAGCGCTATTCTAGATTCCCCCATCTGAAGCCAAAAGGCTGCAGAGTAATTGTAATTTGAACCCGTGAGAGGAGGACACAGACCATTTACTCGTAGCATCATCTACTGCACAGTTTGCGTGTTTTCTTCTACAGAGCGACTTTGAGGAACACTCTTTACCAAAGCCGGTGGGAGGTTTGCTTCAACCCACTCAACCCATTGGACCACTAGGTCATCTTCGAGACTAGTTGGATAAGAGGGGGAGAGAGGGGAAGAGGGGGAAGAGGGACGGTAGGTGGCTAATGTTTGTCAGCTGCAGCCAGTCTTAATTGACGACCTGCCGTTCTGTGTGATTGTAGACATGAGGCGGGTGCAAAATGCTGATTAACACTGTTTGGTCGGCCCAGCGTGGTCAATGCAGTCTGTTTCCTCGACCCAGAGTTCCTGTTTGTTTGTTTTAGCGAGATGGTGGGAAGTTTATCTTCTGTAGGCTCCACTTTGTCATGCTCTGTCTCTGTCTATCTCATATTTCATCCCTCAGACATCTGAGTGACAGCCATACCAACAAACAGTCCGTTGAGATGGTTCAGGCCAGGGAACAGGGAGGTTGAGCGGCCTGCTTGGTGCCCACATCCATCTACCTGGAAGGACGTTAGCCAAGTGCTAAACAGCTGATAACACAGATGAGCTAACAGCTGGGAAACATATTCCAGCGATAAATTGAGTCAAATAAAAGACATATTTGCAAGGATTTTTCCATATCAACGCAAATGGGCCTTCCTCGAGGGCAAAGGAAATATTCAAGAAACGTACAGAAACATTGTTCAAAAATAAATGTAGGCTTTTCATGCGAAGGCCCTCGTTCAATTTTACAGAATATAATCACATCTGGGATTTTGGAACAGATTGGCAAGGTTAAGGTTCTAACCATTGAAACAAACTAATGAATGAATGAATCATTAATTAGAGAATAGAATTACTGTATGGTTGCGAGTTAGTTTTGGCTGCGGGTGGTCCTGCCCATCACCATGTTTCGGTCACGCACGCCTCAATGTTGGCCAACACAAAGACTCAATGTAGGCCAACACAAAGACTCAATGTAGGCAAACACAAAGACTCAATGTAGGCCAACACAAAGACTCAATGTAGGCAAACACAAAGACTCAATGTAACCAACACAAAGACTCAATGTAGGCCAACACAAAGACTCAATGTAACCAACACGAAGACTCAATGTAGGCCAACACAAAGACTCAATGTAGGCCAACACAAAGACTCAATGTTGGCCAACACAAAGACTCAATGTAGGCCAACACAAAGACTCAATGTAGGCCAACACAAAGACTCAATGTAACCAACACGAAGACTCAATGTAGGCCAACACAAAGACTCAATGTAGGCCAACACAAAGACTCAATGTAACAAACACAAAGACTCAATGTAACCAACACAAAGACTCAATGTAGGCCAACACAAAGACTCAATGTAGGCAAACACAAAGACTCAATGTAGGCCAACACAAAGACTCAATGTAGGCAAACACAAAGACTCAATGTAACCAACACAAAGACTCAATGTAGGCCAACACAAAGACTCAATGTAGGCCAACACAAAGACTCAATGTAGGCCAACACAAAGACTCAATGTAGGCCAACACAAAGACTCAATGTAGGCAAACACAAAGACTCAATGTAACCAACACAAAGACTCAATGTAACCAACACAAAGACTCAATGTAGGCCAACACAAAGACTCAATGTAGGCAAACACAAAGACTCAATGTAGGCCAACACAAAGACTCAATGTAACCAACACGAAGACTCAATGTAGGCCAACACAAAGACTCAATGTAGGCAAACACAAAGACTCAATGTAGGCCAACACAAAGACTCAATGTAGGCCAACACAAAGACTCAATGTAGGCCAACACAAAGACTCAATGTAGGCCAACACAAAGACTCAATGTAGGCCAACACAAAGACTCAATGTAGGCAAACACAAAGACTCAATGTAGGCAAACACAAAGACTCAATGTAGGCCAACACAAAGACTCAATGTAGGCCAACACAAAGACTCAATGTAGGCCAACACAAAGACTCAATGTAGGCCAACACAAAGACTCAATGTAGGCAAACACAAAGACTCAATGTAGGCCAACACAAAGACTCAATGTAGGCAAACACAAAGACTCAATGTAGGCCAACACAAAGACTCAATGTAGGCCAACACAAAGACTCAATGTAGGCAAACACAAAGACTCAATGTAACCAACACAAAGACTCAATGTAACCAACACAAAGACTCAATGTAGGCCAACACAAAGACTCAATGTAGGCAAACACAAAGACTCAATGTAGGCAAACACAAAGACTCAATGTAGGCCAACACAAAGACTCAATGTAGGCCAACACAAAGACTCAATGTAGGCCAACACAAAGACTCAATGTAGGCCAACACAAAGACTCAATGTAGGCCAACACAAAGACTCAGGGAGGGAGAGAGGGAGAGACGGAGAGAGAGAGAGAGGACTCTGATAAGCCACTGCAGAGTCAACAGTTAGAAAACATTTCTAGGGTTGTGACCCTAGGGAAGAAAACAATGTCTACGAAACGTCTACAACTGACTCCAAGAAGTGTCTCAACAACTTAGGAAACTCCAGGAATTATTCCAGCTCTCCTAACCGTCAGACAACCCTCCCATCTGAGATTGGAAATTCATTTATTTTTTTAAAGCAGCAGAGCTGATGGGAACAAAGCAGGAAAAAATGAAGCACTGGGGATTTTAGAGAGTAAAAGCTTCCAGATCAGTGCTCAGCCCTGCACACACACAACCACACACCCACCGCACCCACGCGCACATGCCTGCTTTACATCTGGGACAAATTATACAACCCACCAACCAACCTCATCTGCCTGTATAACTAATCAGTGTGACAAGCCAAGCCTCCAACCGAGACTTCTGAACACCAGGAGGCACCGAAATCCCCAAACCCGCCACCGTCCCCTCAAAAAAAACACACACACACACACACACACTCAGTCACACTCTCCCCTCAGGACAACGACTGACGATCTACACACACACAGACATGCGCAAACACACACACAAAACCTCTGTGGAAACCTCTGCAGTTCCATAGCTTAAAGAGACAGGTTTAAACAAATACTATTGTTGATGGTTTGTCTGTGACGCTCAGAGATTTCTGACACTGTCCGTTTGTGAAAAGCCTGAATGGGGCAAAGCAACAGTCCATTAACCAGGCTATTGTGCCATAAGAGTTTGTCAAAAAATCCTGCATAAGACTGATGGTATAAGCTAAATGCCCTCCAGTTCACCCCAGAGTTGCTCCATTCACCATGGTGTTGACTCAGTGCTCTGTAATGGGGCTGCTCCATTTCTGACATGCTCAGTCATGCCAAAGTTAGCTCTGTCATTGAAGCTACACAAACAGGCCTGCGGGGGGAGCATGGAGGACAAGGCAGCAGCAGCAGTAGCCAATCCCAGAACAGTGCTCCTCAGTGGGGCTCTTATCTCACTTTATCATGGGGCTCCCCTTGAGAGCTGGGGCTGAGCACAAACCCCATGATGCATGAGTATTTCTGGCCCAGCCAACACGGCAACCTTCACAACAACCCTGGTGTCGGGCAATCTTGATGTACGACTGCATCCGAGAGAGAGAGAGAGTGTGTGTGTGTGTGTGTGTGTGTGTGTGTGTGTGTGTGTGTGTGTGTGTGTGTGTGTGTGTGTGTGTGTGTGTGTGTGTGTGTGTGTGTGTGTGTGTGTGTTTTTGCGTGCGTGGAGAAGTCTATCTTTAATTCTGTGAATAACACTAGTATCTTTTATCAATGTTTATTATGAGTATTTCCGCAAAATCACCGGATGTTTTGGAATCAAAACATTACTGCACGTAACGCGCCAATGTAAACTGAGATTTTTGGATATAAATATGCACATAATCAAATTAGTGTCCCGCTCCTTTAAAGTGGCAGCTCTAGCCTTTAGCTTGGTGGGAATGCCGCCTGTAATCCATGGAACCCGGTTGGGATATGTACGATACTGTGGGGACGAAATCGTCGATGCACTTATTAATGAAGCCGGTGACTGGTAAACTCATCCATTTCATTGGTTGAATCCCGGGACATATTCCAGTCTGTGCTAGCGAAACAGTCCTGTAGCTTAACATCCACTTCATCAGACCACTTCCGTATTGAGAGCATCACTGGTACTTCCTGTTTGAGTTTACGCCTGTAAGCAGGAATCAGGAGGATAGAGTTATGGTCAGATTGGCCAAACGAACAGCAAGGGAGAGATTTGTATGCATTTCTTTGTGTGGAATAAAAGGTGATCTAGAGTTTTTTTTCGCCTCTAGTTGCACAGGTGACATGCTGGTACAAATGAAGTACAACCGTTTCACTGCATTAAAATCACCGGCCACTAAGAGCGCTACCTCTTGATGTGCATTTTCTTTTTCGCTTATGGTCCTATACAGCTCCATGAGTGAGATGTTAGTGCCAGTAACGGTTTGTGGTGGTAAATAGACAGCTATGAAAAAATGTGATGAAAACTGTCTTGGTAAATAGTATGGTCTGCAGTTTATCATGAGTAGATCATCTTTAATATTGCAGATAGATTGTAGGTCATATCAGTTCAATTGTTTGCATCATTTTCTAATACTCCTTATGTACATTTATCCCCTACCCTACCATCCCTACCCTAAGTGGAGTAAACTCATGGACAACCATACTTCTGCTGCTACTGACAGCTATTTCACTCACACCTACGGTACCTGTAGTTAAATAATTATACATATATTCCTCATTTCCTCTTTCTTCAAGTGCTGGATTTTCACCCACAGCGGCCAATCGACCATTCACTCTGATCTCCAAGCCTCCGATGTCCACAGATGAATCCATCTTTCTCAGTATAATGGCATTTTGCTATTTACTTTTGCAATAGATCCTTCCATTTTACTATGATCTCTTACGAGGGTTCTGAACATTTGTACCGATATTTCTCTAAAAAGAAATACTTTACCCAAGTATAATGATATTTCCCACACCGGCCTTAACATTACTCGAAGCTGCCGTTCGGTCTTGAGTGTTGATTCGAAAAACCAGCTTAGATGTACAGTATATTATCCGTGTCCTTGTTCAGCCAAGACACAGAGAAACATAGGACATTACAGTTCTTCAGGTCCCATTGATAGTCTCGAACGGAGCTTGTCCGCCAATAGAACGGAGGGTAGAAGCGGTCCATTTAGTCATCGGCGTAGTCTCATCAGGGAGTCCGCTTGTTGGCCTCTCTTGCTCTTCCGAGGCCCGGGCATTAGGACCTTGTCCGAGGTGAGCAGTAGATCCACAGCTGCCGACTCGTTAAAGTAGACATTTTCATTCAAACCGAAGCTGTCCAGAAACTGTTTTCGGACATAGGAAATGATGGCGTAAATATTATGTACAAAGAAAGTTGAGATCAGTGTAAAAAATAAACACACAAAATAGCAGCATTGGTCAGGAGTCCGTAAGACGGAAGATATTCATTTCTGCAGGACATTCCTCTCCACAGGATGGAAGGACTTGCATGTAGAGTGGCTGGCGTGACATAAATGATGTCAATAACAGTCCAGAGCTGCTGTTCTCTTGTCAGCTGCACAGTGATTACCGTACAGGTAATGAGAGAGAGGCCGCCCTCATTTGTCATGCTTTGTGGTGGGGGGCGTCCATGCAAAACCGATAGAGCCATCTCACTGTCTGAAGATACAATGCTAGAGGAGCTCCTGGGTCCACAGTGAAAGGGAGAGAGTGTGTGTGTGTGTGTGTGTAGGGGGGAGGGGGAGGGGGGGGTTACTGGTATAGTTGTTCATATTTCTACAATTAAGCAAAAATATAATATGTTGTGATATGCAGATCACATCCATTCATTTCACTAGTTTTCATTGTCATGGCAATTCTAAAACATTAAAGCACAACATCAACCAAAGTAAAGTTGATGTAATGTTAGAATTTAGAATGTGAAGGTTTCATTGTGATGGTGATTCTATTGATACGAATAAAATACCATTTGAATATGATGACATCACAATCTAAAAGAGCAACTTTAGTAGAATTTAGAGTGTTATAACATTTGGATGTTTGGCACCAACGTTGATTTGTAATTCTGTTTTGATGGCAAAAACCCCAAGGCTAGACTAGACTAGACTTGCTTCTGCTATCCAAGATTATACATTTTTTCTACGAGCAGCGTGTGAGCTCAGGCGACCAGTGGCTCTTTTCTAACGAAGAGAGGGAGAAACTGGAGGTAATTCCAGAGGTGTTGGACTTGGCTGCAGAGATGTGGTTCCTGTGAATCTCTGATTTACTATGTTGGCATAGTAAGATAAATAAGATTGTCAATTTTAGGGGAGAGCTGGTTTATTCCCAGCTAGGACATTTGGTTCCTTGGATGTTGTGCGAACTTACGTTTTTGGTTTACTTTCGGGTTCTGGGAACGAAGCCATAACTTTCCTGGCAAGTAAAAATGAACGTCTTTTTAAACGTTCGGAGAGCGGAAGAGAAAATGTTGCCTGTTCTGGGAACGTTAATCATTTATATTTAGGTTGCAGGGAGGTTCTGACAACCTTTTACTATGATTCCCTGAAAACTTTCCTGTGAGGTTTTATAACATTCAAAGAACGGAAAATATAGGTGATGAGTCATTCTATTGATAACAATACACTAACATTTGAATATTATGATATCACAATTGAAAATAGCAACTTTAGTAGAATTTAGAGTATTATAATACCCAGCGATTTCACCAGTCCGGACCATTGATGGCACAGGGACATTCGTATTTTCTTGCAAGTCTATCAAATATCATCATCAATGGTAAGAATCAGATAGAAGATTCTTACCTAAACATGGTGCTTACTTCAGTTTATTTCTCAACATTCCATGTTTAGAATGTACTGTATTTAGGTATGCATAGAACTGTTTCTGTGTGTGAAATTGTGACTGAATTGCATGACTGGATGTATTTCACACATATTGAAACACAGACATGCAGAGATTAAACCAGGGGTGGAATTTTCTCTTGGGACCGGATGCCCCGACAATCTGTAATTTAGTTTTTGTATGAGTTTTATAATTCCACTGTGATACAAAAAGCAGTGCCTGTCGTGCTTTAGGACCATGCGGACGCCTCAGCGGAATGTTTCTAGCGGTTTTAGAGGGCAGGATTTAGAACCACGCGAAAGGACGGCCGGGGTTGTGTCCGTCCCCACTTCTAAAACCAAAGTTCCGCATCTGGATTACACATCTGGTTTAGTAGTCCAGAGATCGCTCTATTCGTAAAATAAAGACAGCAATGCACCTCAAATACTAGTAGTCCAGAGATCGATCTATTCGTAAAATAAAGACAGAGATGCACCTCAAATACTAGTAGTCCAGAGATCGCTCTATTTGTAAAATAAAGACAGAGATGCACCTCAAATACGAGTAGTCCAGAGATCGCTCTATTCGTAAAATAAAGACATCGATGCACCTCAAATACGAGTAGTCCAGAGATCGCTCTATTCTTAAAATAAAGACAGCAGTGCACCTCAAATACTAGTAGTCCAGAGATCGCTCTATTCGTAAAATAAAGACAGAGATGCACCTCAAATACTAGTAGTCCAGAGATCGCTCTATTCGTAAAATAAAGACAGAGATGCACCTCAAATACTAGTAGTCCAGAGATCGCTCTATTAAAGACAGAGATGCACCTCAAATAAATAAAGACGTAAAATAAAGACAGAGATGCACCTCAAATACTAGTAGTCCAGAGATCGCTCTATTCGTAAAATAAAGACAGAGATGCACCTCAAATACTAGTAGTCCAGAGATCGCTCTATTCGTAAAATAAAGACAGAGATGCACCTCAAATACTAGTAGTCCAGAGATCGCTCTATTCGTAAAATAAAGACAGAGATGCACCTCAAATACTAGTAGTCCAGAGATCGCTCTATTCGTAAAATAAAGACAGAGATGCACCTCAAATACTAGTAGTCCAGAGATCGCTCTATTCGTAAAATAAAGACAGAGATGCACCTCAAATACTAGTAGTCCAGAGATCGCTCTATTCGTAAAATAAAGACAGAGATGCACCTCAAATACTAGTAGTCCAGAGATCGCTCTATTCGTAAAATAAAGACAGAGATGCACCTCAAATACTAGTAGTCCAGAGATCGCTCTATTCGTAAAATAAAGACAGAGATGCACCTCAAATACTAGTAGTCCAGAGATCGCTCTATTCGTAAAATAAAGACAGAGATGCACCTCAAATACTAGTAGTCCAGAGATCGCTCTATTCAGAGATGTAAAATAAAGACGTAAAATAAAGACAGAGATGCACCTCAAATACTAGTAGTCCAGAGCTCTATTCGTAAAATAAAGACAGAGATGCAAATACTAGTATTCGTAAAATAAAGACAGAGATGCACCTCAAATACTAGTAGTCCAGAGATCGCTCTATTCGTAAAATAAAGACAGAGATGCACCTCAAATACTAGTAGTCCAGAGATCGATGCACCTCAAATCTATTCGTAAAATAAAGACAGAGATGCACCTCAAATACTAGTAGTCCAGAGATCGCAAATCTATTCGTAAAATAAAGACAGAGATGCACCTCAAATACTAGTAGTCCAGAGATCGCTCTATTCGTAAAATAAAGACAGAGATGCACCTCAAATACTAGTAGTCCAGAGATCGCTCTATTCGTAAAATAAAGACAGAGATGCACCTCAAATACTAGTAGTCCAGAGATCGCTCTATTCGTAAAATAAAGACAGAGATGCACCTCAAATACTAGTAGTCCAGAGATCGCTCTATTCGTAAAATAAAGACAGAGATGCACCTCAAATACTAGTAGTCCAGAGATCGATCTATTCGTAAAATAAAGACAGAGATGCACCTCAAATACTAGTAGTCCAGAGATCGCTCTATTCGTAAAATAAAATAAAGACAGTCCAGATGCACCTCAAATACTAGTAGTCCAGAGATCGCTCTATTCGTAAAATAAAGACAGAGATGCACCTCAAATACTAGTAGTCCAGAGATCGCTCTATTCGTAAAATAAAGACAGAGATGCACCTCAAATACTAGTAGTCCAGAGATCGCTCTATTCTATTCGTCAAAAAATAAAGACAGACAGATGCACCTCAAATACTAGTAGTCCAGAGATCGCTCTATTCGTAAAATAAAGACAGAGATGCACCTCAAATACTAGTAGTCCAGAGATCGCTCTATTCGTAAAATAAAGACAGAGATGCACCTCAAATACTAGTAGTCCAGAGATCGCTCTATTCAGAGATGTCAAAAATAAAGACAGAGATGCACCTCAAATACTAGTAGTCCAGAGATCGCTCTATTCGTAAAATAAAGACAGAGATGCACCTCAAATACTAGTAGTCCAGAGATCGCTCTATTCGTAAAATAAAGACAGACGATGCACCTCAAATACTAGTAGTGCAGAGATCGCATCTATTCGTAAAATAAAGACAGAGATGCACCTCAAATACTAGTAGTAGAGATCGCATCTATTCGTAACTAAAAATAAAGACAGAGATGCACCTCAAATACTAGTAGTCCAGAGATCGCATTATTCGTAAAATAAAGACAGAGATGCACCTCAAATACTAGTAGTCCAGAGATCGCTCTATTCCTAAAATAAAGACAGAGATGCACCTCAAATACTCTCACACAGACATACACATGCACACCCGCAAGGAAAACATCTGTTTCTTCATTTGGGCCCGGAGTTAGAGTGGGTGAGACGTACAGAGAAACTAAAAGAAACAGAGTGATACAGATTGAAATGGGGGTTCAATGAAGGATGGGCTTTGACTGGAGTCTTTGACTGCTCATGTTCCATGTAGATCCTCTGTATCTTGATGTTATTTAAAGAGGAGATAGATAATATATCTATGATCAAGTCTTTCCCTGAGTACTGATCGCGGGTGATGTTTAGCTTTTTCCTCTCTGAAATGATTAGGGTTAGAATGGAGGGTTAGAAAAACTGGTCCTAGATCTAGGCCCACTATAGGCAACTTCTAACTCGAACCCATTTAAGATAAGAAGTATGACGGAGTGTTACTTGGGTCACATACAGAGTGTTTTGGGCTAGGCAGCTATTTCCTCTTTAACATCCTCTTTGTTGAATACGAGGCCTGTCAGAATGAAATATGTTCCCATAATAAGATGTCAGTCAACCATCCACCTCCTAAACTAAGGGAACTAAGAGACACTTCCTGGTGACCATCTCTGACAATGACAAGGCCCTCCTTCATTCGGCACGACACCACGTTGTAATGGCAAGCTAAGCACTGGTATAACAAAGGGTACGTGAAGGTCAAGAAGTTTAGCCAAGGAAGAGTTTGGAGAGATGCAGGTGTCAAGGTCTAGTGACGAGTGTGAGTTAGTGATCCCCACAGAGTATAGTAGCTTTGGTCGTTATTAGTTGGAAAACATCTCATAGGAACAGAAATAGGCGTGAATGTATTAGATTGCTTCTCATCCTCGGTAACAGAAGCAAAAGTTGATATAGTATTTTCTGATTGGCTCCGATAACTCCAAAAACGGCACAACACTGTGGTTACTTCCTCCTACTCCGCTGCTGGACAGTCCAATGTGATATCAGGAGTTAACAAGACAGGGGAAGCTGCAGTTTGACTGAGCGCTAGGAAAAAAAACGTTCTGCTTTGCTAAGAGGAGATGAAACAGACATCTAAACTATTACTTCAAAAAATGCCTGAGGCTTCAGAAAACCCACCAAAATGAGATATTTATATTAGCCTAAAGCAAAGAATAGGGAGGGAGCCGCAAGTGTATCCTAACACCCTTGTAACACCAATGTTTAGGCAACGGGTGTCAAACGTGCCAGTGTCCATTTGCAGTCCAACAATTGATTCCGTACGGCACCCAACGCCCCTTAGATCGTTCGAAAATATGTTTCTTAGTCGACTTCATTGCCAACGTCCCTCTTGACATTCCCAGAGATAACCCCTACAGGCAAGAGGATTGCTTTTGACCATGGCCAACGTCATCTACTCTCAAAGAGACCGGTCTGGTACCAGCTTACTGGACATCCTCATGACCCGATGTCTCAGTCAGCGGGTCAAAAATCACATTGCAACTTTATTTAACTCTGAAAAGTATTACCATTGGGTTTACTGTAAACTCGAAGTCAATGTTCCATTGGTGCCAAGCTGAAGAACTGAATGTCCCCACAAGGACATTGAGGTTCTATCGAGGCTCCATCGAGGCTCCATTGAGGCTCCAGTTACCAAGGACACAGAGAGAGAGGGAGAGGCAATCAGAGAAAATGGCCTTCTCTTTGTTGAAGATTCAGGGAAGTGCTTTCTATAGTAAATAGGATCGAGGTTAGAGAAAACGGACGCTACAGATGAAGGTCTCCTTGGAATTGGAGACGAACGACATCATCACTGCCCGCCAATCAGAGAGGCCGTTCAATCTCATCGGGGTTGGGAACGAGATGGCCTGACAGTGGCGTGTGAGAGCGAACTCAGATACTCAGGTACTGTGGTGAATCCACGGCATGCAGTGGACCTCTTTCAGATGTGTACTCACACACAAGGGTTCTTCATAACCCAGCCAAGAGCGGCAGTCGTTAAGTGTCATTTTAAGACAAACTCCATCAATCCCTAGATTAGTCAAAGGGAGATGTGACTGGAAGTCACGATGAGCGGATGATTCAGACAGACAGGACGTGGGAAACTGTGATACATGACAGCCAGTGGCATGGAGAGATAATTGGTGGGTGTACATAATGGCAAACAGCATGCCTTATCCTCGGCCACACAACATCCTGTTTTTCAATAGGCTGCATCTAGAGTGGGCCCCATGTCAACAAATCAAATCCAAAATAAATCAAACTTTATTTGCCACCTGCGCCGAATAAAACAAGTGCAGACTTTACCGTGAAATGCTTACTTACAAACCCTTAACCAACAGTGTAGACTTTACCGTGAAATGCTTACTTACAAACCCTTAACCAACAGTGCCGTTCAGGAAGAAAAGATTTTCCAAGTAGGCTAAAATAAAAGTAATAATAAAAAGTAACACAATAAGAATAAAAAATAACGAGGCTATATACAGGGAGCACCTGTACCGAGTCAGTGTGCGTGGGGTACAGGCTAGTTGAGGTAATCTGTACATGTAGGTGGGGGCGAAGTGACAAACAAGGTAACAAACAAACAGCGAGTAGCAGCAGTGTACAGGGGGGGTCAATGTAAATTGTCCAGTGGCGATTTTTCTGAATAGTTCAGCAGTCTAATGTCTTGGGGGTAGAAGCTGTTGAGGGGCCTTTTGGTCCTAGACTTGGCACTCTGGTACCGCTTGCTGTGTGGTAGCAGAGAAAACAGTCTATAACTTGGGTGACTGGCGTCTCAGACAATTTTATGGGTTTTCCTCTGACACCGCCTATTATATAGGTCCTGGGTGGCAGGAAGCTTGGCCCCCAGTGATGTATTGGGCCTTACGGTCAGATGCCGAGCAGTTGCCATACCAGGCGGTGATGCAACCGGTCAGGATGCTCTCGATGGTGCAGCTGTAGAACCTTTTGAGGGTCTGGGGACCCATGCCAAATCTTTTCAGTCTCCTGAGGGGGAAAAGGTTTTGTTGTGCCCTCTTCACGACTGTCTTGGTATGTTTGGACCATCATTGGTGATGTGGACACCAAATAACTCGACCTGCTCCACTACAGCCCCGTCGATGTTAATGGGGGCCTGTTCAGCCCGCCTTTTCCTGTAGTTCACGATCAGCTCCTTTGTCTTGCTTACATTGAGGGAGACCTCCTCCCTATAGGCCGTCTCATCGTTGTAGGTGATCAGGCCTACCACTATTGTGTCGTCAGCAAACTTAATGATGGTGTTGGAGTTGTGTTTGGCCACGCAGTTGTGGGAAAACAGGGAATACAGGAGGGGACAAAGTACACACCCCTGGGGAGCCCCAGTGTTAAGGATCAGCATGTCAGACGTATTGTTGCCTACTCTTACCACCTGGGGCGGCCCGTCAGGAAGTCCAGGATCCAAATGCAGAGGGAGGTGTTTAGTCCCAGAGTCCTTAGCTTAGTGATAAGCTTTGTGGGCACTATTTTGTTGAATGCTGAGCTGTAGTCGATGAACAGCATTTTCACATACAGTTGAAGTCGGAAGTTTACATATACTTAGGTTGGAGTCATTAAAACTAATTTTTCAAACACTGTCTTGTTAACAAATTATTGTTTTGGCAAGTCGGTTGGGACAACTACTATGTGCATGACACAAGTCATTTTTCCAACAATTGTTTACAGACAGATTATTTCACTTATAATTCACTGTATCACAATTACAGTGGGTCAGAAGTTTACATACACTAACTTGACTGTGCTTTTAAACCGCTTGTAAAATACCAGAAAATTATGTAATGGCTTTAGAAGATTCTGATAGGCTACTTGACATAATTTTTGTCAATTGGAGGTGTACCTGTGTATGTATTTCAAGGCCTACCTTCAATCTCAGTGCCTCTCTGCTTGACATCATGGGAAAATGAAAATAAATCAGCCAAGACCTCAGAAGAGGTTGTAGGCCTCCACAAGTCTGGTTCATCCTTGGGAGCAATTTCCAAATACCTGAAGGTACCACGTTCATCTGTACAAACAATAGTACGCAAGTATAAACACCATGGGACCACGCAGCCATCATACCGCTCAGGAAGGAGATGCGTTCTGTCTCCTAGAGATGAACGTACTTTGCTGAGAAAAGTGCAAATCAATCCCAGAACAACAGCAAAGGACCTAGTGAACATGCTGGAGGAAACAGGTACAAAAGTATCTATATCCACAGTAAAACGAGTCCTAATTGACATAACCTGAAAGGCCACTCAGAAAGGGAATATGCCACTGCTCCAAAACGGCCACAAAAAAGCCAGACTACGGTTTGCAACTGCGCATGGGGACAAAGATCATACTTTTGGAGGAAATGTCCTCTGGTCTGATGAAATATAAATAGAACTGTTTGGCCATAAGGACCATCGTTATGTTGGAGGAAAAAGGGGGATGCTTGCAAGCTGAAGAACACCATCCCAACCGTGAAGCATGGGGGTGGCAGATCATATTGTGGGGGTGCTTTGCTGCAGGAGGGACTGGTGCACTTCACAAAATAGATCATGAGGCAAGAAAATTGTGTGGATATATTGAAGCAACATCTCAGGACATCAGTCAGGAAGTTAAAGCTTGGTCGCAAATGGGTCTTCCAAATGGACAATGACCCCAATAATACTTCCAAAGTTGTGGCAAAATGACTTAAGGACAACAAAGTCAAGGTATTTGAGTGTCCATTACAAAGTCGTGACCTCAATCCTACAGAAAATGTGTGGAGCAAACTGAAAAAGCATGTGTGAGCAAGGAGGCTTACAAACCTGTTACACCAGCTCTGCCAGGAGGAATGGGCCAGAATTCACCCAACTTATTGTGGGAGGCTACTGGAAACGTTTGACCCAAGTTAAACAATTTAAAGGCAATTCTACCAAATACTAATTATTTTATGTAAACTTGTGACCCACTGGAAATGTGATGAAAGAAATTCTTAAAATAAAGTGACCTAAGACAGGGAATTTTTACTATAATTAAATATCAGGAATTGTGAAAAGCTGAGTTTAAAAGTATTTGGCTAAGGTGTATGTAAACTTCCGACTTCAACTGTAGGTGTTCCTTTTGTCCAGGTGAGAAAGGGTGGTGTGGAGTGCGATTGAGATTGCGTCAACTGTGGATCTGTTGGGGCAGTATTTAAAATGGAGTGGGTCTAGGGTGTCCAGGAGAATGCTGTTGATGTGAGCCATGACATGCCTTTCAAAGCACTTCATGGCTACCGACGTGTGTGCCACAGGGTGGTAATCATTTAGGCAGTCTGCTTTAGGTGGTCTGATTGAAACATGCAGGTATTACAGACTCAGTCAGGGAGAGGTTGAAAATGTCAGTGAAGACACTTGACAGTTGGTCCGCGCATGCTTTGAGTATACGTCCTGGTAATCCATCTGGACCAGCCTCTTTGTGAATGTTGACCTGTTTAAAGGTTTTGTTCACATCGGGTACCGAGAGCGTTGTCACACAGTCATCCAGAACAGCTGGTGCACTCGTGCATGAGTCAGTGTTACTTCCCTCGAAGCGAGCATAAAAGGCATTTAGCTCGTCTGGTAGGCTCGCGTCGCTGGGCAGCTCGGGACTGGGTTTCCCTTTGTAGTCCGTAATAGTTTTCAAGCCCTGCCACATCCGACGAGCGTCAGAGCCGGTCTTAATCCTGTATTGACACTTTGCTTGTTTGATGGTTTGTCTGAGCGCATAGCGGGATTTCTTATAAGCGTCCATATTAGTCTCCCGCTCCTTGAAAGCGGCAGCTCTAGCCTTTAGCCCGATGCGGATGTTGCCTGTAATCCATGGCTTCTGGTTGGGATACGTACTAACGGTCACTGTGGGGACGACGTCATCGATGCACTTATTGATGAAGCCGATGACTGATGTGGTGTATTCCTTAATGCCATTGGATGAATCCCAGAACATACTGTATTCCAGTCTGTGCTAGCAAAACAGTCCTGTAGTGTAGCATCCACGTCATCTGACCATCAACAGACTATGCTCTGATGCCTTTCTATGAGACACAGATATAGCACACCATAGCAAAAGGTTTTGCAAATGACAACAGAAGTAAGCCTTTGGTATTGGACGAGTCCAGGTAGTCCCTCCCTGTTTCAGTCCGTTTGGTGCCTAATGAATACTACCCTGGAGACTGGTAGAGGGAGGTGCTGTTTAACTGGCACTCAGCAGGGTAGGGAACAAGGAAGCAGTGATGTCACCCAGGCATGTCTGTCACAGTGAGACCATGGGGAAAGCTCTAAGCCCTGTCTGTCTGTCACTAGCCTGTCCCCAGCCCCTCAGTGGTGGTGATGGTGCCCTCCATCCCCCTGCCCCCTCTGCCCAATACAATGGTCCTCATCCACAGTGTGCATCTGTGACCCCCAACAATAACAAAGAGTGACACTGTTCTCTCCAATGAAAAGACTCTGTCCATAAGTGTGTAACCCCCTCCCTTCTCCATCCCAGAATCCTTTGCTCTAATAACTAGGTTGTCATTCACCCTATTGGGTGTCAGCTCTGCTTTGAGACTTTGAGGCCTCCCCTATTGCTGTATTGCTTTTTTTGAGGGGTACGCTATCGTTCCCCCAAACTGCCCAAAAACAATGTCTCTCTTTGTTTTTCTTTGTGGTTCTTCATCTATGGGGCGCTGGGCAGGGAGGGGGTTAGGATTCTGTCTCAGACTTGAACAAAACAAACGGCAGACTTATTCATTCATACCCCATACCACCCAGTAATGTCTTTATAGCGAAGCACAAAGAATGCGATAGTGCTTTACAGAAGACAGACTAAGGCTCATGGTGCTATTACCTTCTCTTCTCTCTCAGAGCACAGATCACTACTCTCATGTTTACTCTTTTCTCCAAAATATGACTTCAACCGCCCCCACCTCCTTCATCATCCCCTCCTCTCCCTCTCTCTATTTATCTCTCTAGGTGGGAGACACTGTCTTACACCATTGCAACGATTCCCATACTACAGCATCTCTCTCTCTCTCTGCTTTGTGGATGCCTCTTTCTGGGATAGATATAGACTGTCAACTTTATTATGCATTTACACATGTTGTTAACGCATAATTTGCGCTACGGGTGGAAAGGGGAATGACAGAGAGCTCATACACACACACACATGCATGCACGCCGCATACACACACACACAAACCCATACATCATACTAACGAGATACATTTGTGTACAGGTACAAAGTCCTAACAAAGTGCACTGTCATGCCATGCACTGCACCCACTGACACACCTTAACCAAAGGATGTACACACGTACACTCTTATGCGCTCACACAAAGACACTCTAAAAAATGACTCAAGTGATCCCATTTGACAGACAGACGCAATCACATTTGCAATGAGATATGATCCCCTAAGAAAAACAAGGCCCCGGGAAAAAAGAAAAACAAAAGACGGACAGCCTGCATTATGAAAGATGAAACAATAAATCAGAGCTAATCATCAGACACCCTAATTACACTTGAAGTGCGTCCCAAATGGCACCCTATTCCCTACCTGGTGCACAAGTTTCAACTAGAACCCTATGGGCCCTGGTCAACCGTAGCAAGCTATGTAGAGAATAGGGTGCCATTTGGGACACACACGTGGAAATGTAGCATTACTGAGTACCTAGCCTGGCTAAGACTAAGACCTATCCGGCCACAAAGACAAAGCGAATCAGCATTCGTTCCCTGCTCTTCCTACACAAGGCTTCTTCGCCTCGCCGGCGTCCTCGTCTAGCGGAGCGTGATATCCCCGTGCGCCTCAACAAGCAAATAGGCCACCAGCCTACTGTGGTAATTGGGGAAAGAGATGGGTCAGATTGTGGGGAGCACACCCGGCCCGGGTGGCGCCACAATGTAATCAGATGGAGTCTCCATATAGTCCTATGTCTCCATTGTAGATGCATAGACAGTCGTTAGACTCGTCACTCATGTCTACTTTTCACTAGCATGCCTTGTGTTTCTCTTCACTATAGCTTAAGGGGTGAGCTTACATATCTGAGCCACATTAAAGACTCCGTATCCCCCTACGGGTATCAGTCAAGCTTTCTGGGTATCTGGTGGAAATAGCATAACTGACATCTGGCAGCCAGACCACTTAACGTGAGTGTTATGACGTGAT
This sequence comes from Oncorhynchus keta, assembly GCF_023373465.1. Classification (NCBI taxonomy): domain Eukaryota; kingdom Metazoa; phylum Chordata; class Actinopteri; order Salmoniformes; family Salmonidae; genus Oncorhynchus; species Oncorhynchus keta. The sequence continues at coordinate 58,836,324 of NC_068454.1, forward strand.
GCGATTGCTGAACAATCCCATCCCCAGTCGGAGTACATGGGTAGAATTAGTAGCAAAACTACTGTAGCCCTCTATGGATAGTCCAGGGCGTTGCAAGCATTAGTTCAATTCAAAATATATCATCATAGTTTTGTGGTCTGAAAGGTCATTCAAAACCTGCACCGATGTTCGTCATTTGCATTGTAGATGCACTCGGCAAACTTGGATCTTCAGGAGTTACAACGAGCTATGTGATGGGGTGGGAAATTATAGACACCTAATATTTCTTACAACTGTTACTATCGAAGAACTAATTCACAGCTGTAGTAATTCATGAGCTGCACATAAATCTCCTGCCGAACTCAAGTGTCCTCGGAGGATTCCAATATCCCCACAGAAACAGGAGCGGGTCTATATCCCGGCGTGGTAATCCATCGTGGGGCGCTACCTCATTAAAATAAATCCAGAGAATGAGAAACTTAGCTCCCCCGCCAACAGCCAAATGTCATCCCAGCAATGTCATCCCTTGGTAGAACACAAACCAAAAACGCCCAGTGCTCACCACCACTCTCACTCCTGCATGGTTTGATTAATCCATTAGGAATTTGTCATTGTTGCCCTCTGTGGCATTTCCAGCCCGCGACCAGTCAGCCACAGCGTACCACTCTAGTGAAAAGAATGAACCAAGATCAGACAAACCAATTGAATTAGGGATGACCCCATTTAGTTAACTGGTCGATTGTTTGGTCGATATGCTGTTGGTCGACCGAGATTTCTTTAGTCGAGCAGTAGCAAAAAAAAACATTTTTTTCATGGCGCACAAGACACCTGTCTGATTCGCGCCTGTTTGACTGGACTAATCCATTGTGGAGGCCGTGGGGATGGCACAGACCATCACTCTAAGACGTACTACTGTACTACTGAAATTGTATACGGTTAAGGATAATGGAGCAACACTAACACAAATAATATGATTGTATAACAAATGCGTGTTTGATAGTGGTCGCTGTCCGCGGTTCTGAAACATCAGTGTGCTGTTGAATTAGCGCCTTTTCCTAGACCATGTTGCTATGTGCATAATAGCAAAGTTAACCAGCAAATTGGTGTTAAGAACAGTGTGGCGGAGGCAGCAGAGGAGTTATGAGATGAGAAAACAGCCCTTGCCTTAATTGCCTAAGAAAAGTGAGAGAGAAAACCCCAACTTAATTAGGTCTATAATCAATAGCCTAACTGTTGAACGTGCCTGGCTTTATAAATCATCCAAATATATCTAAAGAAATAAGACAGATCCTGCTTCTGTTGCCTGTTTGAGTGTTTGTTTAATAGCCTACTGATTCTGTGAGTGCCAAGCCTCAGCAAATCACAACACTCACAACAAACCACCTTCCGGAGACACCTGAAACCCCACCTCTTCAAGGAATACCTAGGATAGGGTAAGTAAGGGTAAGTAATCCTTCTCACTCCCCCCCCAAAAAAAAGATTTAGATGCAAGTGGCTGTTCCACTGGATGTCATAAGGTGTATGCACCAATTTGTAAGTCGCTCTGGATAAGAGCGTCTGCTAAATGACGTAAATGTAAATGTAAAATAAACAATTTCACAAATTCTGCATTTTTTAAATTTATTTTTATTTTACCAATTTAACTAGGCAAGTCAGTTAAGAACAAATTCTTATTTTCAATGACAGCCTAGGAACAGTGGGTTAACTGCCTGTTCAGGGGCAGAATGACAGATTTGTACCTTGTCAGCTCGGGGATTTGAACTTGCAACCTTCCGGTTACTGGCCCAACGCTCTAACCACTAGGCTACCCTTTGCAGTGCTGTAATAAAGGCTTTACACAACAGCCTCTCTGGTATTACTAATAATTGATTAAGTGTAGTTTACACTATTCATAATAATAACGCTCATTTTTCTTGATCTCCTTATTGTTATTATTACTATTAGTATTATTATGATCATCATTATAATAATAAGTAATAATGTAATTATCACTAGTAGACTTAGTATAGCAGCCTGGTATAACTACCATCGAGCTGTAGGCCTAAGAGCGCATCCTGTTTAGTCTTTAATACTGAGTGGCACAGCAGTCTAAGGCACTGAATATTAGTGCGAGAGGTGCCACTACAGACCCTGGTTCAATACTGGGCTGTATCACAACCGGCCGCGATCGGGAGTCCCACAGGGCGGCGCACAATTGGCCCAGCGCCATCCGGGTTAGGGGAGGGTTTGGCCGTCATTGTAAAATAATAATTTGTTCTTAACTGACTTGCCTAGTTAAATAAATAAAATAAATACCGGAACTTACTTAGGCCTGTATTTCAATACATAGGCTTCTGTATCAATCTATCATTCATTAGTTAATGTCATCACACAGCATACAGTGCCTTGCGAAAGTATTCGGCCCCCTTGAACTTTGCGACCTTTTGCCACATTTCAGGTTTCAAACATAAAGATATAAAACTGTATTTTTTTGTGAAGAATCAACAACAAGTGGGACACAATCATGAAGTGGAACGACATTTATTGGATATTTCAAACTTTTTTAACAAATCAAAAACTGAAAAATTGGGCGTGCAAAATTATTGCATTCACTAATGAATGAAACTGCTTTTAGTCATTGCTGTAATAAAGTCTTACAACAGACTCCCTGGTACGCCTATAATTTATTTAGTTGTTTACATTGTTCCAAATGGTTATTAAAATGATATTGTCATCAAAAAGCACCTGTTTGGCACACATAATATGTACATAAAGCTTGCTCCTTACTTTCTTTTTCTTGATCTCCAGTCAAATTTATTCCACACATCTGTTTTTCCCTTTACCTCCTGAGCAACCAGTTTCATTTTTGTTGTCACAACCTCTACATCCATCTTGCAGTCACGTGTTCCGGTGTTCCGGGTTTGTTATTACTAATTTATGAATGTGATTATGATATGCTATAGGTCAGGTCCAATTAGTCACGCGCAGGCGATGAATACATGTGTCATGTAAAGAGAGCAAGGGTTAAGGGAATAGGGAATGTTTTTCTGAAACAAATGAGGGATTTCGGTAACAGAACTTTTCAGTCAGAAATGGCTGTAATTATGTTCCAGCAACACGGCCAGCGCTATAAACACTGTTGATGTTCTGTGGTGGTCGCTGCAGCAGGAAGGAGAGATAGAGACAACAGGTGCTAGTCACACAGTCGCTCGCTGTCATTTGTTTTACACGCATGCCAGTCTGAGCCCGGCCGGCACAATCAAATCAATTGCAGTGGGACTCCCTCTAGTCATTTATGTGTCTTAACTATTTAATAAAACAGTGCTCTTAAAGCATCAGACAAGCTCAGTGCCTATAGTTGAATTGATAAAAAAAAACATAGGATGTGTCTATACATGGACAAATATATGTTTTAACATTTTGACCAATCGATTGGTTGAAAGAACAGACGACTCTCGGCGGACGAAGATTTTTGGGGGGTCGGGGACAGCCCTGAATGTAATAGATGTGCCTGCTAGCCCTGTAAGCATCCCGCCGTGAAGCTAAGCTAACTGAGTTTGCGCTTCATCCTCACTACAGTCCTAATCTAGCTGTACCTCCTTCCCTAAGACTATAGGCTAGTCCTATCCCCCCTCTAAAACTAGAATAGCCTGTTAGCCTAGCTTCAGGGTGGTAAGCTAACTCAGAATACAGTTGAAACCTTTACTCCACACACAGAGATGCGTATAAAGATTTAGGATAACTCTATCCTCCTGACTCCTGCTTATGAGCAAAAACTCAAACAGGAAGTACAAGTGACACGCTCAATATGGAAGTGGTCTGATGAAGCAGATGATAAACTACAGGACTGTTTTGCTAGCACAGACTGGAATATATTCCGTGATTCAATCCGATAGCATTGAGGAGTTTACCACATCAGTCACCGGCATCATTAATAAGTGCATCGACGATGTCATCCCAACCAGAAGCCCTGGATTACAGGCAACATTCACATTGAACTAAAAACTAGATCTGATGCTTTCAAGGAGCAGGACACTAATCTGGATGCTTATAAGAAATCCCGCTAAACCTTCCGACGAACCATCAAACAGACAAAGCGTCAATACAGGATCAAGTTCTAATCATAATACACCATCTCTGACGCTCGTCAGATATGGCAGGGCTTGCAAACTATCACGGATTACAAAGGGAAACCCAGCCGCGGGCTCCCCAGTAACATGAGCCTGCCAGACGTGCTAAATTCCTTCTATGCTCGCTTCGACGCAAACACTGAAATATGCATGAGAGCACCAGCTGTCCCGGACGACTGTGTGATCACGCTCTCCATAGCCGACGTGAGTAAGACCTTTAAAGAGGTTAACATTCAGAAGGATTACCAGGATGTGTACTCAAGAGCATGCCTTGACCAGCTGGCAAGTGTCTTCACTGACATGTTCAAACTCTCTCTAACCCAGTCTGTAATACCTACGTGCTTCAAGCAGACTAACATAGTTCCTGTCTAAATTGCCATAGCACTCCCATATGTAGCCATGAAATGCTTTGAAAGGCTGGTCATGACTTACATCAACACCATCATCCCAGAAACCCTCGACCCACACCAATTCGCATACCGTCTCAATAGATCCACAAATGATGCAAATCTCTATTCTACTCCACTCTGCCCTTTCTCACTTGGACAAAAGGAACACCTACATGAGAATGCTGTTCATTGACTACAGCTCAGCATTCAACACCATAGATATCCGAAGATGGTGGCCAGCAGAGATAGGTGGGATGGGATGAGGGAAACTGAGGGTTGGAATATGGAACTGGAGATGAGTGGGAGTGAAGTTGCTGAGTGTGGGGTAAAATTATGGTTTGGCTGAGGCTGATGCCACGCAAGTGCTCACACGCACACAAGCACACGTAAATAGTGCCACACATACAGCTGGCCTTGTTGTTTTCTTATTGTCCTTGATGTCTTTTGTTTTACATTGTTGTTTTGTTGTCGTTTTCCTTTGTTCTTGTCTGTTTTTCATAGTTGTTTGGTTGGATTGGACAGGGTTGGTGGCTTGGGGGGGGATGGAGATGGTGGTGGTTAAGGGAAGGGGATGGAGTCAGGCTACCTCTGGCGAGCACATGGAGGGCTGTGCGGCCCCCCAAAGAAATGCAGACTCCGTCTCATGCTACCACTAGAGTGAAAGCACCACCAGCATTCAAAAGTGACCAAAACATCAGCCAGGAAGCATAGGAACTGAGTGGTCTGTGGTCACCACCTGCAGAACCACTCCTTTACTGGGGGTGTCTTGCTAATTGCCTATAATTTCCACCTGTTGTCTATTCCATTTGCACCACAGCATGTGAAATGTATTGTCAATCAGCGTTGCATCCTAAATGGACAGTTTGATTTCACAGAAGTGTGATTGACTTGGAGTTGCATTGTGTTGTTTAAGTGTTCCCTTGATTTTTTTTTTATGTCGGCGTTGAAAAATCATAGTCGGTCGACCTCTAGTGCATATGGTCCAGTACATCACTGGGGCCGAGCTCCCTGCCATCCAGGACCTCTATAGCAGGTGGTGTCAAAGTGAAGACCGAAAAACTCTCAAAGACTCCAGCCACCCAAGACATAGACTGTTATCTCTGTTACCTCACGGCAAGCGAACAGCTTCTACTCCCCAAGCCATAAGACTGCTAAACAGTTCATCAAATGGCTACTGGAATATCTGCATTGACACGCTTTTTAAAATGTGTTTTTACACTGAGTCTCTTGCACTGGCTCCATGCACACTCACTGGCTCCATGCACACTCACTGGATTCTACACACTCACTGGATTCTACACACTCACATATACTACACTGACACTCCAACACACACATACTACTTAAGCTCACACACACATGCTCATTGACACCACACACACACACTCACACACTTTCACAGTCTTCACATACACTACTGCTACTCTGTTAATTATCCATCTTCATTGCCTCGTCACTTTTACCCCTACCTGCATGTACATAGTTACATATTATTACCTCAATTACTGTACCTAAACTACCTCGTACCCCTGCACATTGACTCGGTACCTGTCGCTGTTTTATAGCCTCGCTGTTGTTATTTTATTGTGTTACCAGTTCAATTTTTTACAATTTTGTACATTTTTCTTACTTTTTAACTCTGCATTGTTGGTTAAGGGTTCGCAAGTAAGCATTTCACAGGGATCAGAGGGATTAGCTCAGCCCCGGGACAGCTGTCCCACCCACGTCCCGCTTCCCTGGGTGAATCCTTGCCGTGCGTGACCCCCCCGCCACCTGCCTGCAGGCAATATCTGCTCCCATGCCTGCCTCCGGGGAATCATGACATGAGTAACATTATCTTTCTGAGGGTTTTACTTCTGCAACAGCATTGGTGGCACAGTCAGCTGGAATGACACTCAGAGGGTATAATGTTTACAGCGATGTAGTAGGAGAATAAGGTGTAAAATGCTACCAATAGGTAACCCAAAATCTCAAGATGTTCCTCTATTGTAGGCTATTTCTGTCTTGTTGCTTCGGCACATCCACGACCTTGCACACATAAGTAGACCTACATGTTACAACAACACCAAATACTAACATTCCCCACCGCACGCAACACACAAACATTCCCTCCAGCCTGCAGGCAAAGAAAATGCTATTTGGCGGCCCAGTGCATGTCCGAGGCAGGGGACTGGGCTGGGGGCATGTCTGCCTGTGGTTAGACACCACAGGGGCTGTTCGTCATGTTTAAAAGGTACTGAGGGAAGCAGGGTAATATGTCTACCCCCCCCCCCCACCCCCAAGTAAATAACCGGAGTGTCAGCAGCTGACCCGAACCTAAATTGCCTTATTGATCCCAGGGCGCTTTTCCTGCTTGTTGTTTGTTCAGGTCTTGCGAGAGCTACACATTTGAACACTCCCGAGGTCCAATATAAAGGAGAGTAAATGTGGGGGGAAAACAGATGGGAGGTGTGCTAGAGTGATGAAGAGTTTAAAAACATCGGGGATGGAAAGGTTAGACGTCAGACGGACCTGCTTTATCATTTGGTGGGGACGTTTTCCCCTGCAATATTCAGCTGAAGTGGTGTACATTTTGGGGGAAATTAAGGCTACAGGACAAAGAAGGTAAGGAGAGTACAAATTCCTCTATTGGACAAAGACTAAAACAAATATACACACACACACACACACACACATGAACACACACACACACACACACACACACAGTGTGCTGTATTTATCTATAATCTGAAGGGGGCCCCGGGGGGAGACTGTGTTTCAGACACAAGAGGCAGAGCGAGGCAGAGCGAATAAGGCCCGTCAGCCACCCAGCATGCTCAGCCCCAGAGTATGACTCCTACCACCTCTGAAGGGGGGCGGCATCAGACAGACACACACCTCCCGCTGGATGCATTTGTTTGCCCCCCTCTTTCCCCCCGCTCCATGCGCTTCACTTAAACATGCTTCACTTCTGGCATTCAGAATACCAAGACTCTTGTCTACACTCTGACAGCTCTGCTGTAAGAGGGAAGGAAAAAAGTTTGGCTGCTCTGAAATGCACCCTTTCAATAAACCCCCAAACGTTCCCCTTTTAGCTCTAAATGTTTCGGGGGAAGTCAGAACGGTGTACATTTCATGCCTTTCAACTCGCGGCAGCTAGTGAACAAAGGTGCTCATTGGAATGTCGGGGATAATGGACCTGGAGTTTTGAGTGTTTCGCAGCTCTCCGAGAGTACAGAGCAAGAGTGTTGATTGTAACAACAGCATCATAGAGGAGGTTGGAAGAAAGGAGAGGAGGAGGAGAGGGGAAGGGGGCTTCATACTGGAGGATTGTGCAGGGAAAGAGCAGTGACTTACACCTCGCCCCTGGCAAAGGAAACAAGAATGCGAGCTGAGCAGGGCCAGGAGTCATACATCTCTATTGTTTTCCTTCCCAGCTTCCAGAGGCATCCCAATAAAAGAGCCTGGTTGCCTCGGTCGAAGGGGTGGGAGTCAAGAGAGGAGCTGAGAGCACATTTTCCAAGGGCCAAGAGGGGCCAAAAGGGAGCCCTCCACAGGAGGCGTCAATAACAAGGCAGTCGGGTCAGGCCACAGATTGGCAGGATGTTGTGGCTCTGGTTCCTGTGGCTCCGCTTATATGTTTGCGTGGCTGGGCGCCATATGAACTTTCACCCTGATGCGCCTGAGCCGGGGCCTGCAGATGGATGAGAGTGAGAAACCACAGGCCACAGGGCTGAGTCCTGATAATGATAACCTCTCTGCTCTATAGAAACACAGCTGAGCCAGCTTCCTGTTTCCTGTTTGAAGCACAGGAAATAGAGAGTGACACCTCATCAAAACAGACAACCCTGAAAAACAAGGTTTGGCTCTTTTTGGGTCTTTTGAAAAAGCCTCCTTTCAGCAATTTGCTGAAGAGTAGCTAAGACTCTTATCTGTCACACAGGGCTAGTTTGAGTCTTCATAGCCTAGCCAAGCTCATTGATGTCTCTATAGCTTATGGAAATTAGCTAGCGACACCTATTGAAAATTACAGTAGGAGATGAGATCTGAGAGAGGACACAGCGGGATGTAAATCCGCTCTCGCCACACTACTAATTACACATATTCCACAGCAGTGCCTGGAGGTGAGGCGAAGGGAGAGAAAGACTGGGAAAACCGCTTCCCCTTAATCAGGAGCCATGCACTGCTTAATGTATTCCAAAAGCTTTGGTATGAGGTGTGTGGAGTGGTGGGGGAGAGTGTGCGTTTGTGTTTTGGATTGTGTGTGTGTGTGTGTGTGTGTGTGTGTGTGTGTGTGTGTGTGTGTGTGTGTGTGTGTGTGTGTGTGTGTGTGTGTGTGTGTGTGTGTGTGTGTGTGTGTGTGTGTGTGTGTGTGTGTGTGTGTGTGTGTGTGTGTATAGTAGGCCTATATAAAATGTGCATGTGTGTGCTTGCTTGCCTATGAGTACTTTTATATGTATGCACCAGGCAGTATATGTATATAAACTGAGTGTGGTGCACAATAAATCACCCTGTAACCACATGAGAGTTGAGCACCCCTCACCCCATTAAGGATGATTCAAAAGGCTGCCTGTTCTTGCTGTTTAGAGCGTTTACTCTCCCCCCCCCCCCCCCCCCCGTTTATGCTAACGCAGTCAGTAGACTGCAGGTACCCTGAGGGGATGGCGCATTAAGGACCGTGTTCAAATGTTAAGTGGACTAAAAAGGGCTGATTCTGCTGCATCCTCTAACCCGGAGGGGGAGTCAGGGGAAGGGTGTGAGGGAGGGGAGTGTGAGAGAGAAGGGGAGAGGGAGCGAAGTGTGAGAGAGAAGGGGAGAGGGAGGGAAGTGTGAGAGAGAAGGGTGTGAGGGAGGGAAGTGTGAGAGAGAAGGGGAGAGGGAGAGAGGGGGTTGAAAGTCAGGGGACAGACTGACACAGCGAGGGTTTAAGACACTCTAGGGACACCGGGAAATCATTAACGGTGGATAACGGGGGAACGGTTTCATTGTAACACAGTCATGTTCATAGACGTAATGGTATGAGCTGGAACTTAGAGACAGCACACGTTGGCATAGCCAAGAGAAATATGCGTCCGATGTACTCACGTCCGAACCCTTCGGAGTTACCGCCGTGCCATTGGCTGCTGGGCGCTGGTGCGTGACCCTTACAGGACGTGCTCGACCCCTTCCAAAGTAACAGGGCTCTACGACAGCCGGTCTTCCGACTGGACCCTCCTGCCCCTCTACTGATGAAGACGTTCTCTCCAATTCAAACCATCTCCGTAGGGAACAACCGCTACTGTTTCAATAACCATTCATCAAGTCCACAGACTACTATTGTGACAGGACAGGGCACATCCCTCAAGCGCAAAGTCCCTTAAAAAAAATATCAGGGCCTCAAATGCACTGAACATGCTCGCATTGAACTTTACAAGACCTTCCAGAGACAAAAAGTGAGTGAAACAAACAGTTGATGCTAAATACAAAGAGGTTAGGCCCTGAGGCGTACACTAAGCTAGGCTATCCCGTCATCTTCTCTACATGGGAAACATCAGCCTGAAACCGCCATCATTATGCCATGAGAATAATCATCGCCCGTGTCATCATCATCATCATCAGGACTTGGTAGAAAGACGAGGTTATGAGAGAGAGTGCACTGCATTGATTATCACAACGATTATATTGAATCCCTCTAGGTGTGTGCGTGCGTGCGTTTCATCAAGTAGTGCTGTGAGAAGGCAGAAGTGCAAGAACAGAGAATCTCGTCCCTCTCTCATTCCTTCAAAGGCAAAGTAGTGTCCCGTCAGTGCTCTGGGGAAGCTGGTACATCCACTCCACTCAGGTAGTCTGAACAGCAAGCTGTCCCAGCGGCACTGGTGTGAAGTACTTGTGTAAAAATACTTTAAAGTACGACTTAAGTCGTTTTTTGGGGTATCCATACTTTATTTTACTATTTATATTTTTGACTACTTTTACTTCACTACATGAGAATGTTGTACTTTTTACTCCATACGTCTTCCCGGACACCCAAAAGTACTCGTTACATTTGGAGTGCTTAGCAGGACAGGAAAACAGTCCAATTCACGCACTTATCAAGAGAACATCCCTGTTCCTCCCTACTGCTTCTGATCTGGCGGACTCACTTAAACATACCTGCTTCGTTTGTAAATGATGTCTGAAATGACGGAGTGTGCCCGTGGCTTTCCGTAAATAAAAAGGTATATTAAAAAATGGTGCCATCTGGTTTGCTTAATATAAGGAATTTGAAAGTATTTGCACTTTTAATGCTTAGGTTTTAAACCAAAATACTTGTATACTTTTACTCAAGTATTATTTTACTGGGTGACTTTTACTAGAGTCATTTTCTATTAATTAAGGTATATTTACTTTTACTCAAGTATGATAGTTGGGTACTTTTTCCACCACTTCCCAGCAGAGGGAGGGAGTCTAGGAGGGAGGGGAAATGACTATTTAGCAGTAAAGGGACAAAGGGAGAGATGTACAAGGATGGGAGAGATGCACACAAGGATGGGGGGATGGAGGAAGTGAGGAAGACATTGCCTAAAGCCAGACCTCTCTCCCGCTTTACTCACACTCACTATGTATTATTCATGAGTTCACAGAGCAAATGAAGTCAGAGGAGCCGCTGGCACAGGGAAGGGAAGATTAATCTCCAGAGAGAATGAGACCCCGTCTGACTGTACACACAGTACTGTACATTCTGGGTGAACATACTGTGTAGACATTTGACGCACGCACGGACACACTCACGGACTCACTCACTCACGGACTCACGGACTCACACACACACACACACACACACACACACACACACACACACACACACACACACACACACACACACACACACACACACACACACACACACACACACACACACACACACACACACACCGTCTGAAGTGTGCATTCTCCCTATACAGTGGGGGGGGGGCAAAAAAGTATTTAGTCAGCCACCAATTGTGCAAGTTCTCCCACTTAAAAAGATGAGAGAGACCAGTAATTTTCATCATAGGTACACTTCAACTATAACAGACAAAATGAGAAAAAATTTCCTGAAAATCACATTGTAGGATTTTTAATGAATTTATTTGCAAATTATGGTGGAAAATAAGTATTTGGTCAACAACAAAAATGTATCTCAATACTTTGTTATATACCCTTTGTTGGCAATGACAGAGGTCAAACATTTTCTGTAAGTCTTCACAAGGTTTTCACACACTGTTGCTGGTACTTTGGCCCATTCCTCCATGCAGATCTCCTCTAGAGCAGTGATATTTTGGGGCTGTTGCTGGGCAACACGGACTTTCATTTCCCTCCAAAGATTTTCTATGGGGTTGAGATCTGGAGACTGGCTAGGCCACTCCAGGACCTTGAAATGCTTCTTATGAAGCCACTCCTTCGTTGCCTGGGCGGTGTGTTTGGGATCATTGTCATGCTGAAAGATCCAGCCACGTTTCATCTTCAATGCCCTTACTGATGGAAGGAGGTTTTCACTCAAAATCTCACGATACATGGCCCCATTCATTCTTTCCTTTACACGGATCAGTCGTCCTGGTCCCTTCGCAGAAAAACAGCCCCAAAGCATGATGTTTCCACCCCCATGCTTCACAGTAGGTATGGTGTTCTTTGGATGCAACTCAGAATTCTTTGTCCTCCAAACACGACGAGTTGAGTTTTTACCGAAAAGTTATATTTTGGTTTCATCTTACCATATGACATTCTCCCAATCTTCTTCTGGATCATCCAAATGCTCTCCAGCAAACTTCAGACGGGCCTGGACATGTACTGGCTTAAGCAGGGGGACACGTCTGGCACTGCAGGATTTGAGTCCCTGGCGGGGTAGTGTGTTACTGATGGTAGGCTTTGTTACATTGGTCCCAGCTCTCTGCAGGTCATTCACTAGGTCCCCCCGTGTGGTTCTGGGATTTTTGCTCACCGTTCTTGTGATCATTTTGACCCCACGGGGTGAGATCTTGCGTGGAGCCCCAGATCGAGGGAGAATATCAGTGGTCTTGTATGTCTTCCATTTCCTAATACTTGCTCCCACAGTTGATTTCTTCAAACCAAGCTGCTTACCTATTGCAGATTCAGTCTTCCCAGACTGGTGCAGGTCTACAATTTGGTTTCTGGTGTCCTTTGACAGCTCTTTGGTCTTGGCCATAGTGGAGTTTGGAGTGTGACTGTTTGAGGTTGTGGACTGGTGTCTTTTATACTGATAACAAGTTCAAACAGGTGCCATTAATACAGTTAACGAGTGGAGGACAGAGGAGCCTCTTAAAGAAGAAGTTACAGGTCTGTGAGAGCCAGAAATCTTGCTTGTTTGTAGGTGACCAAATACTTATTTTCCACCATAATTTGCAAATAAATTCATTAATAATCCTACAATGTGATTTTCTGGATTTTTTTCCCTTATTTTGTCTGTCATAGTTGAAGTGTACCTATGATGAAAATGACAGGCCTCTCTCATCTTTTTAAGTGGGAGAACTTGCACAATTGGTGGCTGACTAAATACTTGTTTGCCCCACTGTACATCCTCTTATTCTATGGAAATAGATGCTATAGCCAAGTACAAGCTACCAAAACATTGCTGGATGACATTTTTCAAAGTTGCTGCAAGTTATTCCCCTTCAGAAGTTTCTGAGAAGAGGGTCACTTAGTTGGACAGCTCTGTAAAATTGGCCAATTACGAACGGTGCACATTCTGTCAGGTAGAAGCAGAGAGGCTGATGGGATTGAGCAAGCTGATGAGATAACCTAGGGGATAATGACACTCCTTAAAAGACACCATTTCACACAGACATGACAGAGCCATCCTTCACCATGGCAAAAACTACACTGGTAATCTTGTCATCGTGACATCTTCGTGGCACCCAAGGCTTAACGATGGCAATTTGTTTGTCTTGGTTGAGGGTTTTATGGTCCGTTAGTGTTTGCATTTTTCCCTCCAAAAATAACCCCTGCAGTGTGTGATGGCCGTGCTATTTCAGGTTCAGACGTTTACTTGGAAACCCAGCGGTGCTCAGGTTATTAGAGAGACAGAGTTGCAAAATAATGCAGCACCACACACAAACACCCCCCCACCTGCAGGCCTCTGTAAATACCAAAGCGTTGCGCAAATATGTTTCCCCATCCCAGGCTCCCTTTTTAAGATGGAACTCTTTTTGGAAATGGACCAGCGCAACGAGACAATGCATTACAGTAAATGCACGGCTGCGGCCAGGAATGTGACATGATAACACTGTTAACCATAATTTTTGAAACCTAGCCATGCAATACGCCGCTAGCCGGGACAATAAATAGTATTAATCTCGACAGCGAAGAAAATAGAAAGCTTTCAAATGAAATGGACTCATATTTTCTCTCAGTATCGCCCTTCCACAACAAATCCCCCCCATCGCCAACTTTCTGTACCAATCCATACTTTTTTTACTCAAATATTTCAGATGCTAATAGACAAATGCTCCCACACAGAGACTCAAGCACAAACAGGAGCCCACACATTGAGAGAGGAGGGAAGAAGAGAAAGAGGGAGATAAACCTCATTAAAATGACCATTGATCTTACTCTGGTCTGGCTCAGTCTCTGGTGTGTCTTTGGAACTTTTAAATAATACTCTCAGTTTAGTTTAGAACACCACCCTGGCCTCAGAGCCATACGCAATATACTTGACGTATCTCTGAGCACCTCCAAGACGTATGATACCTAATTATGGTATAGTTCCTTGAGACAGGAACTATAGTACAGAGGTTGGTCAGAGAGGATTGGTGGGCGTAATCCAAGACAGTCTAGCAATCCAAAGGTTGTATGTTTGAGTCCCGTCGGGAACAACTGTAGCATTTTAGCTAAACCTTGTTCTAAACTTAACCCAATTCACCTAACCTGCTAAGTAAATTCAACAAACCGTCATCGTTTTAGTTCTCCTAACTTTTGTAGTTAGTTCCCCTAACTGCCAACGTAAATTCTCCCCATAATTCTTATTTATTCGTACGGTGCAACAAGCAACCTGGTCTCAGATAAAGACGTGCAATACTATCATTTCTCCAAGAAGCATGATAAGTTATGTCAGCCTAATATTTATTCTGATGTTCGACCACTATCCCATTTCAGAATGTAACCTAACGTAACGTAGCATATCGTACTAAATGGAGTGCCACAGATTTACCCACAGCATCATATGGACTGCCCTGAGACCCCGTTGGGAACACAGAGTAGAGCACAGAAACAGAAACACCAAAAGAACATTTAAAAAGTGGAGGGAAACTTATAGGCAGCGGGCAGCTCTGTGTGTATCCATTGGGAGCTGTACCCACACACACACACACACACACACACACACACACACACACACACACACACACACACACACACACACACACACACAGTCTCTTCGGAGCGAGAAACTTAGGGCTGACAGTATGTTGGAAGGGTGCGTTAGTTGGGGTATGGAGAGGCCATAGGTTTAGATGAAATACACGCTGTAGTTCCCATTCTACTGACACAAAGAACGTTCCTGCCACACACAATCAATCTCCACTTGTCACGATACTGTCCCTTTCTAACACCTTCATATGTTCAGAGTGACCAGAATGTCCATTTCCTCATCGAACTCTGATTCTAATCGAACACGGATTATTTTAGCATCATTCTCCTTTGTCCTTTTCGCTGTCTTCCGTTCCTTTGAAAAGATTTCATCTTCTGATTGAATGACATCTGCAAGAGGGAGAGTCTGACAGAGAGATTCTGGGGTCTAATGGAATAGGAATGACAAAAATTACAGCTTGTGTCTTATGTGAGAGCAGCATGCCATTTCAACTGTATCAGAGAGTATGAAGACTATGAAGATGTACTGCACACACGTGCAATGCTCTTTATGTATCTGGAAAGCAGCTGTTTCAATATTGTCCATAAGTCTAGCTCAGTCATGCCAGACTTTCCTACACACACACACACACACACACACACACACACACACACACACACACACACACTGCAATCTACCTCAACCATTTACAGTCAGAAAGGTCGAGGGCAGTGTGGATGTCAGAATCACCACTAAGTGACCTGGCGTGACATTGGAGAAAATAGCAATGCTTTGGATCTAGTACCTGCAATCTCATTGCTTCAACAGCCAGCAGAGCCTCAGCCGACCCCCTGTGAAGGAAGCATTCCTCAGACTCCCCCAGGGGAAACAGCCTTTAACGGCTCCAGACCGGGCCACTTCTGACCCCAACTGAGACAGACAGAATCACTGTGATTGAAGCCAATGCCTTCTGGTATATTCCCAGCCTCCAAGACTCCCTGACTCAATCCGGAGAGAGAGGGAGAGTGTGCAAGTGAATATTCTCTCCCTCTTTCTCTCCCTCGTCTCTCTCTTTACTCACTCCCTGTTCTTCCTCTTTCCCCCTCTCTCAAGTGCCAGCTCTCTACTCTCTCTCCCTCTCTTTATCATTCTCTCTCACCTCTTTCTCTCTCTCTCTACTCCCTCCCTCCCTGGCACTTTAAGCTTGATTGTGCTGTGCTCGGCTCGTTGGCTAATGGTCACCACTGAATTAATTGCGACCATCCATCTCGTTTAACTGGGGGGGAAAACAAGGTCAAAGTTCCTGCCACAGTATCACTCCACCCCCCCTCTCTTTTTCTCTTTATTTTCTGCCAAAAACAAGCAGACTCTATAGTATTACAGTACAATTGTGCTTCTCACTTGCCTGTAGCCTACACTTCAAATTGTTCCATCTGCCAAAGCTAGATGGGCCCAAGGACCATATAAGACTTGAATGTAAGACAGTCCACAGGCGACTGGTTTTCCTACTTAGCATATTCTCTGAGCCGGCAGACCCTCGAGGCTCTGCAGGCTTGTAAACTATGGCTTGGCATCAAGCCTAAAATCTCAGACCAGCAGTTTGCGAAACTTTTTGGCACCGCGACCCACTTGAAGCCTTTCAGATGTTCCTGAGCTCTAACGAAATAAACCAAGCTGTGTCTACTGCCACAACCCAGTCTTTAGACGTGACGCAAGACAAACCTGGCAAACCATCGAACCACCAACGTGTCACGACCAACTATTTGGAAAACAATGTCAGCCATAATAGTATGCAGGCCGAGATCCAAACTGACATGACACCGTATCAATACTCAGTCAATTGGCATCGCAAATGACAGGTGGTGAACGTGGATCCGGGTTGTAGTTACAGATGGAGAAAAGCTTTTGACTGTGAAGCCCGTTATAGATCATTGAAAGTTAAATCTGCATCGTCATCATTAGACTAGCAGTGAATCAGCTGTGTGGGCCGGGGCCCGAGTCAGTACAGAACCAGTTATGACGACTACCTACTGTACTTCCTGCATATTGGTACACTCAATATGTCTGCCTGTTCACCCACAACATACGTTTAACTCAAATGGGGATTCCCATTCTAGTCATTCTATTTCTATGGATGAGCCATCCTGCAGTCTGGTCTGGAGTCAGATCTTCAGGGAGAGCTTTGCCGTAGGTCAGCAGAGTTCCACTCAAACAGCGGGCCAAAAGAGCTCCAGAAGATAGATGCAGTTTTCCATGATGGGGAGAGAAGCAACTCTAACTAGACCATTTGCACGCTCAATGTCTTTTTATTTTACTAGGCAAGTCAGTTAAGAACAAATTCTTATTTTCAATGACGGCCTAGGAAGTGGGTTAACTGCCTGTTCAGGGGCAGAACGACAGATGTGTACCTTGTCAGCTCTGGGATTTGAACTTGCAACCTTCTGGTTACTAGTCCAACGTTCTAACCACTAGGCTACCCTGCCGTCTTGTTCTGAATATGAGAGCTCAAAAGTTGGGATGCGGTTTTTCAAGAGAGAAAGGGGTGTGAGCTGTAACTGTTTCACACACAACCACAATATGTACATACATACCCTTCAAGACTGTTCCTTCACCTCCAGGAGTTTCACCCTAGAACATGTGATCAAACCACAGTCCCATACAGTATGTACTAGAGCTGGGTGATATGGACAAAAATCCATAGCGCGATAAATTTCCTGAATTGATGCGGAAAAATTATAAACAGTACAAATTGTTTATGACATTAATCTGCATAAATTATCCTTTAAACGACTGCTAATAGTTGGATGTTTGTAGACATCAATTGTCCTATTAACAATCACACCCATATTAGCAAACGCATTTCATTTAAAACGTCACATTTCTCTAGTACAGTCTTGTCAGTGACGTACACTACAATGCAAAGGCCTTTCAGCAAGGCTTCTTCCTTTAACACAGCCGCAGAAACAGGCAACAGGTGATGAAACCACAAGGACACAACAGTCACCATGAAACCTTGCATAATCATTTGCATCGTGATGTGTCATGCTGAAGTACGGAAGGGGATTGAGCAACCCGGATTGGAGAGGTACGACAGAGAGTGTGGGGAATTGTTTTGTCGAGAGTGGTCCTTTGCTAAACTGGCCACGATGGCTTAATACTTTCCCTGCAATTCTGATCAGTTTCATAATCTCCTCATCACTCCACAACAAGCTGTCTTCCAACCACGTACTTTGCCTCTTCTGCCGAAACTGCATGAACACTTGAGGCCTTGTGGTTTGGGGTTCTTTCCGAAAACCGTTAAACGACTCCAGCACTGAACATACAAGCTACACACAGAGCCCTACTCCGCCCCTGTAGTCGTTCTCCGTTACTCACAGACATCACCCCCACTGCTCTGCTCCACTGACTCCACAGAGCCTCCAAGGCATGAAAAGACTGTTTTTTCATTAGAAGTGATTCACTGCTGCATTTCTCACTCAGTTTGTTCACGGCAGAACCTTCTTATTTCCGCTCTCCAGTCAAGATAAACAAGCCAGAGGACAACGCCATTGCCGAGGGGCGTTGTAGTTGTAGGAGTATAATTTTTAACCTTTATTTAACGAGGCAAGTCAGTTAAAAACAAATTCTTATTTACAAGGTCGGCCTACACCAGCCAAACCCGGATGACTCTGGGGCAATTGTGCGCTGTGCCATGGGACTTCCAATCACGGCCAGTTGTGATACAGCCTGGATTTGAACCAGGGTGTCTGTAGTGACGCCTCTAGCACTGAGACGGAGTGCCTTTGACCGCTGCGCCACTCGGGAGCACAAACCTGGAAAGATGCAAACCTCACTGTGAATAACCCCAGCTAATGAAATGTTAGTCTTCCCTTCCATTGAAGTTAGAGAACCGAGGCTCAGTCCCTTGTCACATACACTTACGAGTGTAATTAACGATCCGCAATCTGGCTCGAACACACACACACACAAGCATAAACAATTGTTAGTCACTTATCGAGGGTGTTTATTTCTTGTTTGTTTTCTTTTTAGACGGACACAGCAGGCAGAGAATTGGAAATTGCCTTTCCAGAGCCGATCATGCAAACTCAATGGAAGGGGAATTTGTGCCACGGTCCCTAATGAGTAGAGTAACATTACCTCTGTTTGATTAAGAGCTTAATTGTGATTATAATTAACAAATATAACCTCATCTGGCCACAACGGCCTTCTAAGTGGCCAGTAAGTTAAAGGGCTAATTCCCAACAAATGTTGACAGAGGTGAAAATCGCTCCGGAAACGCTCGGGTGGACTGGCGTTATCCATTTCCTTGTTCCTCCTTGTCACACAATGTAGAATTGGAGATCGAGACAGAAGGCAGTGTAGCTTTAAGAAGCTAGTATTGTCCCCACGGCACTGCATACTGTATTTCCCCATAGAGGCCCTATAACCTGATTCCCTCACAGACCCTGTTTCTCAGAGAATAGGTGTATTCAATAGCAATACAGCTTCCATTCTGACGTGAAAGCATCTGTGTGTGTCCTTGGGAAAGATGCTTGAGCTGCATGGATGAATTATCTCCATTATTTTGAATATGAGTTACTACGGTAACAACGTACAGTACAGATGGCAGACCCATTGAAAATATCAGAGTACAGAAGTTTAGCCTTGCCCATTGTAGTTGCAGAACTGTCGCTGCACCCCTGGGCTTCCGAGTGGCACAGCAGTCTAAGGCACTGCAAGAGGTGCTACTACAGTCCCTGGTTCAAATCCAGGCTGTATCACATCTGACCGTGATTGGGAGTCCCATAGGGCGGTGCAAAATTGGCCCAGTGTCGTCTGGGTTTGGCTGGTGTAAGCTGTCATTGTAAATACGAATTTGTTGTTAACTGACTTGCCTAGTTAAATAAAGTAGAGGTCGACCGATTAATTAGGGCCGATTTCAAGTTTTCATAACAATCTGTATTTTTGGACACAGATTGTGGCAGTTCTTTTAACATTTTTAACACCTTTATTTAACTAGGCAAGTCAGTTAAGAACACATTCTTATTTTCAATGACGGCCTAGGAACGATGGGTTGACTGCCTTGTTCAGGGGCAGAACAGCAGATTTTTACCTTGTCAGCTCGGGGATTCGTTTTTGCAACCTTCCGGTTACTAGTTCAACGCTCTAACCACCTGCCTTACATTGCACTCCACTAGGAGCCTGCGTGGCAGGCTGACTACCTGTTTACACGAGGGCAGCAAGAAGCCAAGGTAAGTTGCTAGCTAGCATTAAACGTATCTTCTAAAAAACAATCAATCTTAACATAATCACTAGTTAACTACAAATGGTTGATGATATTACTAGTTTATCTAGCGTGTCCTGCGTTGCATATACAGTGGGGCAAAAAAGTATTTAGTCAGCCAACAATTGTGCAAGTTCTCCCACTTAAAAAGACGAGGCCTGTAATTTTCATCATAGGTACACTTCAACTATGACCGACAAAATGGGGAGAAAAAAAATCCAGAAAATCACATTGTAGGATTTTTAATGAATTTATTTGCAAATTATGGTGGAAAATAAACTTTTGTTATTAACCAAATACTTATCTCCGTACTCTGTCATTGCCAACAAAGGGTATTTAACAAGGTATTGAGATAAACCTTTGTTATTGACCAAATACTTCCCCTTGCTCTGCAAGGGCCGTGGCTTTTGTGGAGCGATGGGTAACGATGCTTCAAGGGTGGCTGTTGGTCGATGTGTTCCTGGTTCGAGCCCAGGTAGGGACGGAAGCAATACTGTTACACTGGCAATACTAAAGTGCCTATAAGAACATCCAATAGTCAAAGTTATATGAAATACAAATGGTATAGAGAGAAATAGTCCTATAATTCCTATAATAACTACAACCTAAAACTTCTTAACTGGGAATATTGAAGACACATGTTAAAAGGAACCACCAGCTTTCATATGTTCTCATCTTCAAGGAACTTAAACGTTAGCTTTCTTACATGGCACATATTGCACTTGTACTTTCTTCTCCAACACTTTGTTTTTGCATTATTTAAACCAAATTTAACATGTTTCATTATTTATTTGAGGATAAATTGGTTTTATTGATGTATTAAAGTTAAAGTTAAAGTTATTGATGTATTAAAGTTAAAATAAGTGTTCATTCAGTATTGTTGTAATTGTCATTATTACAAATACATTTTTAAAAAATGGCCGATTAATCGGTATGGGCTTTTTTTGGGGTCCTCCAATAATCGGTATCGGTGTTGAAATATCATAATCAGTCAACCTCTAAAATAAAGGTTCAATATAAAAACTGTAGAGAGCTGGCAAGGTATGTCCCTGTAAATATATCTGGGGCAGCACAGAGCTAAAGACCCAAAGAGAGAGACATGGTAAGAGGACAAGCAGGAAGTGAGAGAGAGTTATGGGGACCTGCGACCCTGGCCCTCTCTAGTGTCTCCTCTTTGACCTGCGCTGTTCAGAGATGTGCCAGATTTACACACATCCTGTTTCTGACCAATCAGACAGGAATAAAAGCTGGGGATGGGGCCGCAGGTTAAAACTGGACAACTTTACACTCATTCTCTCTCTCTTCGTTTCTCTTTCTGGCATTTACAGGGAATGGGAGGAGAAGATGAAGACAAAAAGAAAGCAGTCTTCTTTGGCACCTAGTAGAGATGTCAAACAGGGCCTGGGTATTTTTCACACACACTCATACATACACGTTGGCACCTGTGTGAGAACTGTATCGTATGACTCCGTCTGTCTCCCTCTTTCCTCTCACAGAGTAACCTGTCCTTGACAACACAGAGGGAAATGTCCATTTTCTCTCTCTCCCCTTTTCTCTGTCTCATTGCTTTGTCTCACTTCCTCCCCATCTCTCTCCCTCTTTCTCTCGTCTATGGCAATAATGTCAGCGATAGCAGCAACAGGGTGCAGCCAATGACACAGAGGGGAGGGAGATGTGCTCTTTAGTCCTTTCTGCTTTGGTGTGCAACATGGATGAGTCTCTGCCTGAAGAGAGAAGAGAGCTGAGCCATAGGCCTGGGAGAGACAGATATGAGAGAGGGAGAGAGAGAGCGATTACAATGTCATTCTATGGGAATAAGGAAGTCTAATAATTCAAATAGAAGTCTAAAGGACTAAAAAAGCTAAAATATCATTTTCAACGCCACTTAAAATCCAAAATCCGTGTACCCCTCTGTGCTCCTGTGGCCCCAAAAACAAGGCCAACACTCTGAGTGAACTGTAAGACCAGGTTGCTTTCACTGGAAAGTGACACAACACACAGGCAACGGTAAACACGTAGGGGTGCATGTGAAAAGTACAACAAACTATTTCTGTGTAATTTGGCGACACATCTGTGGAAAGTCCGCCACGTCAACAAATCCCCTTTTTTCTACCACAACATGTGACTTTTGGACTCTCAGGCCTTTTAATTCCAATGCGAGCTAAATGACTCTCTCTTACACATAAGCACACACACACACACACACGCGCACACCACAACACACACACTCAAAGCTCACAAACCTCTCCCTGAATTGAGAGAAAATAAGTTGCGAAATAAATAGGTCCTCCTTCACTGGTGTTTATGAAGTAGTGGGCTCCTCTCTCCCTTAAACAGTGAGGCACCGATGACAGCCTCAAAGTGCCTTCCCTGGAAGAGAGGCCAGGCAGAAACCTGTGACTAGGGTCTGGTTTCAATTGCAGACACTTTTGGCAACTTCGATACGGGGGGAAAAAATTGTTCAGAGTTGGGTCCTCTTCAAACAAACAACTCTCCCAACAAATCACAAGACAGACATGCCAGAACGTTGCGATTTGAAATCAAACTTTGCAGTCAAAGCCTCTGCAGTGGTTTTAGTGAAGGCAAACTTAGCCACTTGTGAAATGCGCTCATTAAAAAGAACCTCTGGGATCTCCATCTTGCTAGCTACTCTGTAGTATTTATTCAAGCCGATAAAGCAGTGACCTAGGCAGTGACGTAGTTCCTCTATGCCAACAGAGTCCGTCGTTGAAACCAGACCTGTGTTGCCTACGGTCGGCTTTACCAGACTAAGGCCTACAAGATGTGCTGTAACATGATATTTTACTTCCAGAGTGGAAGCTTCCCTCCTGGCTCCCATCACACACACACACACACACACACACAAAGGGAAGGTAATTTAGGCCTTCTGATTTAAGAGGGAAACACTCAGATACCTCTTGAAAAGCACGCCTCTACAGAGACTTTCCCTGGAGCTATTGCCCTCTGTACAGAGAGGGGGGGGGGGGGGGGCTGCCTTGATTGCAAGAAGGATGCAAGCTAACAGCTCCTCTCCAATGCAATCCTTCCTTTCCCCCCTCCTGTTCTCTCGCTTCACTCATTTTCTCCGGGCCCTTTCCTGCGGGGATGGGCATTACCTGACTTACACCTCATCAAACCACCATGAGTGTACTCTGCTTCAGGCTCAGAAAGGTCGCTTTGTCTGTGCATCGGCCTACACAAACAGAGTTGTTATTGCATTGACATGTCTGTAATATCACACTCAGCTGCTATCGACTTGCGCAATATCCCAATACCCAAAGGGCTCAGTTGCAAACTCCTCCACATGCGCTGGCCGGAGAAAACAATGGGCTCACATAACAAACACCAGCGTCTGACATTTGCACTTCTTCCACCGAGCCAGCGACGAAACACAAACGTTTCCCGCTCCTCCACCCCCCACAGAGACCCGCAGGGAGGGAGAAGAAAAAAAAGCATCCTTCCTTCCAACCTTCCTTGAAGTCATCACAAATCTAATTGGTTGGATTGGTGAAAGCAATATAGGATGGTAACATTGCTTAGGCTATACCTATCCAATCCATTATAGACCTGTGCTTCCCTCAAGGAAAGAAGAAAGGAAACCAAGAAGGAAACAAGGAAGGTAACAACAAAGGATGGATTTGTAAAGTATTCCAACAGGGGCATGGCCCCGCTCTGTAAGTGGTAATTTCCCAGCCCAGGGTGAAGTCCCCTCGTGCACCTGGCCCTTAGCTGGAGACAGGAACAGGAGGTTGAGGGAGGTCATCGCACCCAGCTGGTTAGAGGACAGCAGCAGAACACAGTGTCTATTTTTAACGGGAGCTTCTAATTCAGCCGGTCGCCCATTTCCTTTTTCACAACTCATGGGGGTTTTCATATGAAAGACACTGAACATACTTTCAGAAGTTGGCTGGCGGTGTTTCTTTGGGGGGAATTGAGGGGGTGAGTGACTGATAAGTGTTGGAAGTGAGTGACAACAAAACAATATGTTTTGTGGTGTACAATTCTCCTGTGGTTCACCATGATGTTCCACTGGTTTCTCTGGTAGAGAACGAACTGTTGTGGGAATATTTCAGGAATGCCCCTGAAAGTACTCTCAAGAGTTTTCGTTCTGAAAAGGAGAACTGATTTGTCGTCTCCGAAAAGTCTGACAAAGCAGATGAAGCTTAAATGCTGGACTGGTGTTTGGATTTTCAGTTTGTTATGACAGTTGTGGCAACCCTTCAGAACGCAATTACCCAACATCTTATTCAAATGACAACCAACATGGTCAAAACACATGCAAGCAGAGATACGCACGCACACACAGACACACACACAGAGAGAGAACCCTGGGGGAACTGTAGCCTTATCGCAACATTGGGAGGCTCTCTCTGCCACAGAAAGCCTGCAATGTGTCTGTCCCATTGCTGCAGTACTCTGAACAGCAGGCAGTGAAGCTGATCCCCTTCACTGTGTTACAGTGTCCCCATACAAATATCTCTTACCGAGGCAAATCACACACACACATATATACACACACATACACTGTGTCCTCACATTGCAGTCGTACGTTCAGCATACGCACATCCCCTGCCTGGATTTGCCTGTGCCGACACATCCAGCTCTAGAAAAATACACAGAGAGCAAGGAGCAAATCTTTGGGAGGGAGACATTTTTAAAGGAGCTGCTTGATGTTTGGTGTGTGTGTTGTGCAGACATTACGATAAGACATATAAAAGAGGCTTCTGTGTGTGTGTGTGTGTGTGTGTGTGTGTGTGTGTGTGTGTGTGTGTGTGTGTGTGTGTGTGTGTGTGTGTGTGTGTGTGTGTGTGTGTGTGTGTGTGTGTGTGTGTGTGTGTGTGTGTGTGTGTGTGTGTGTGTGTGAGCCCCGCGAATGGGAGAAAAATAAGTGTGTTCCTCGATTCATGTCACGTGTTCTGTTTGCTCTGGCGATTGTGTTTGTTCTGATGTACCCCTGCACCACCACTACACTGGGCTTTTCTACACCGACTAATAACCTTGTCTGAAGGTAAAGTAAGAAAGATATTAACAATTTAAAAAGAGAAGAAAGGTAAACTTCCCGTTGATTCAGCAATGACTAGAACAGACCTGGGGTAATCTGCCAATGGCTCCCACCTTGATATCAGCTCTTCAAGAGCCAATGAGGCAGCAGCAAACCATACAGGAACCCAATGAGGCAGCACCAAAACCATACAGGAACCCAATGAGGCAGAATATCAGATAGTTAGAAGAATACAGAGGGAGGAATTTCCAAATGGAGGCCATTTCCACCTGATGAGGACTAGCAAAGGAGGGGAGACTTGCTGGGTTGTCTGTCCGAACAGAAACATGCACGCAAGCACACACACACCTGAACAATTGGCTTTGTTTAGAGGCATCATGTCCGTTTTGGCCAGGAAAGAGCCCTCGAACATTTACCTGCCATTGTCTCCTGTGCCATCCTGTGCCACCGTGTCTTGGCGGTTGGCACACACAGGGGGGTGCCACTTATCGCCTCGGCAGTTTGTTGAGAAACTGAAGCCCATTCACATTTGGTACGACATGAGCTCAGCGGGAACATCGGGGCCATTGCTTTGGGCTGATCATAAGATCGCAAGGCAATCCTCTCGCTGCCTTCGCAAGTTATTTTCCCTGGAATATCTTGTGTTTATAGCCCTGCTGTTGCAATGTCCGCCACAGCACAGTCAGACAGCAACACAATACAGCTCGTGGGGATCATTTGCTACAGCTCATTCTTCATCATACAGGAATAATAAGGGTTTGGGGGCATGTTGTGTTTTGTGTTTATTCTTAAATCTCCATGACTATGAAGTCAGACAAACCACAGGCACGGTCTGCATCTGGAATGGCATCCTATTGCCTACACAGCACACTACTTTTGACCGGGGCCCATTAGGTTTCTGGTCAAAAGTAGTGCACTGTGTAGGGAATAG
The DNA here is from genome assembly GCF_023373465.1 of Oncorhynchus keta. Taxonomy (NCBI): domain Eukaryota; kingdom Metazoa; phylum Chordata; class Actinopteri; order Salmoniformes; family Salmonidae; genus Oncorhynchus; species Oncorhynchus keta. The sequence goes on from NC_068454.1 coordinate 58,862,279, forward strand.
GGTGCCATTTTGGGATACACCCATGGGATTGGCATTGGGAATGTGAAGCACCAGGAATAGAGACGATGGTTCTGGAACTCTGCCAAATGGGCTGAAACTGTGGAATCTCATGTAACACTTGGAAACAGCAAGAACAGATACCACTCCAGGGTTCCCCAATAGGCGGCCCGCTGTCAGACATAAAAGACCGTAAAATCACCAGAAGCTCAAAGTGATTTTAATTTAGGACATATGGTCCCAAGTATATTCCCATGCAGAAATAGAGAGGCATATGTGATCGTATCCCAACGGAATCAAGGTTTTGTCAGATACTATATCTGTTTGGGATTCTTGTGGTCAATTTGCAGTGTACAAATGATTTATAACTGTGTTCCGGCCCAGCGACCACCAGCTCAAGGAAAAATTGGCCCATGGCTGATTATAATTGGAGATCCCTGCACTATGCTATACTGTAGATAGCCAACCACTAGAACCAGCCAGATAGTTGTTAACCTCTAAGCTTTTCTAAAACGCCATTTTTGGGGGGGATTCATTCAGTACTTGTTTCAAGGTTAGTGCAACGGAAACCCACACTAGACTAGAGTGGAATTTCCCGCTGATTCAATACTAGGACAAAACGTTAGTGATGATGGTGTGGGACTGTTGGTGATCACTTAACAACACGACCACCAGATAGAAGAGAGGCATGCGAGGACATTGAGAATGTGACAACAGAGTAAGTGGAAATGACAGCATGCCACATCCCTGTCACATGCAATGTCCCAAAGCCATCCATGCATACTGGACACTGCCTGTTTGTCCCAACACTATCCCCCGTCTCCTCTGCTCTCTCCCCCGCCTCCTCTGCTCTCTCCCCCGCCTCCTCTGCTCTCTCCCCCGCCTCCTCTGCTCTCCCTAACCCCGTCTCCTCTGCTCTCTCCCCCGTCTCCTCTGCTCTCTCCCCCGTCTCCTCTGCTCTCTCACCCGTCTCCTCTGCTCTCTCACCCGTCTCCTCTGCTCTCTCACCCGTCTCCTCTGCTCTCTCACCCGTCTCCTCTGCTCTCTCACCCAGTCTCCTCTGCTCTCCCCCGTCTCCTCTGCTCTCTCCCCAGTCTCCTCTGCTCTCTCTCCTCTGTCTCCTCTGCTCTCTCGCCCGTCTCCTCTGCTCTCTCCCCCGTCTCCTCTGCTCTCTCGCCCGTCTCCTCTGCTCTCTGCCCGTCTCTCTGCTCTCCGTCTCTCCTCTGCTCTCTCGCCCGTCTCCTCTGCTCTCTCCCCGTCTCCTCTGCTCTCTCCCCCGTCTCCTCTGCTCCCTCTGCTCTCTCCCCCGTCTCCTCTGCTCTCTCCCCCGTCTCCTCTGCTCTCTCGCCCGTCTCCTCTGCTCTCTCCCCCGTCTCCTCTGCTCTCTCCCCCGTCTCCTCTGCTCTCTCCCCCGTCTCCTCTGCTCTCTCCCCCGTCTCCTCTGCTCTCTCCCCCGTCTCCTCTGCTCTCTCGCCCGTCTCCTCTGCTCTCTCCCCCGTCTCCTCTGCTCTCTCGCCCGTCTCCTCTGCTCTCTCCCCCGTCTCCTCTGCTCACTCCTCTGCTCTCTCCCCTGTCTCCTCTGCTCTCTCCCCGTCTCCTCTGCTCTCTCCCCGTCTCCTCTGCTCACTCCTCCTCTCCCCTGTCTCCTCTGCTCTCCCCGTCGCCCTGTCTCCCCCTCTCCTCTGCTCTCCTCTGCTCTCTCCTCTGTCTCCTCTGCTCTCTCCCCGTCTCCTCTGCTCTCTCCCCCGTCTCCTCTGCTCTCTCCCCCGTCTCCTCTCCTCTCCCTCTCTCCCCTGTCTCCTCTGCTCTCTCCCCCGTCTCCTCTGCTCTCTCCCCCGTCTCCTCTGCTCTCTCCCCGTCTCCTCTGCTCTCTCCCCCGTCTCCCTGCTCACTCCTCTGCTCTCTCCCCCGTCTCCTCTGCTCTCTCCCCGTCTCCTCTGCTCTCTCCCCCTCTCCTCTGCTCTCTCCCCCGTCTCCTCTGCTCTCTCCCCCGTCTCCTCTGCTCACTCCTCTGCTCTCTCCCCCGTCTCCTCTGCACGTCTCCTCTGCTCACTCCTCTGCTCTCTCCCCTGTCTCCTCTGCTCTCTCCCCTGTCTCCTCTGCTCTCTCCCCGTCTCCTCTGCTCTCTCCCCGTCTCCTCTGCTCTCTCCCCAGTCTCCTCTGCTCTCTCGCCCGTCTCCTCTGCTCTCTCGCCCGTCTCCTCTGCTCTCGCCCGTCTCCTCTGCTCTCGCCCGTCTCCTCTGCTCTCTCGCCCGTCTCCTCTGCTCTCTCGCCCGTCTCCTCTGCTCTCTCGCCCGTCTCCTCTGCTCTCTCGCCCGTCTCCTCTGCTTCTCTCCCGTCTCCTCTGCTCTCTCCCGTCTCCTCTGCTCTCTCCCCTGTCTCCTCTGCTCTCTCCCCTGTCTCCTCTGCTCTCTCCCCTGTCTCCTCTGCTCTCTCCCCTGTCTCCTCTGCTCTCTCGCCCGTCTCCTCTGCTCTCTCGCCCGTCTCCTCTGCTTCTCTCCCGTCTCCTCTGCTCTCTCCCGTCTCCTCTGCTCTCTCCCCTGTCTCCTCTGCTCTCTCCCCTGTCTCCTCTGCTCTCTCCCCTGTCTCCTCTGCTCTCTCCCCTGTCTCCTCTGCTCTCTCCCCTGTCTCCTCTGCTCTCTCCCCTGTCTCCTCTGCCCTGAGTCGGTGAGGATGTGTGATACAGTACAGACATATGCTCTCACTCTCAGGCATTACTGAACTTCACTGAGCTGAACAGCAGGGTGATGCCATACCCCTGGAGGTAGTCCTGAGCAAGTTGGTTAGGCAAACATAATAGCAGTTGGTGTGTAGACAGTGATGTCTGTGTGTGTGTGTGTGTGTGTGTGTGTGTGTGTGTGTGTGTGTGTGTGTGTGTGTGTGTGTGTGTGTGTGTGTGTGTGTGTGTGTGTTTGTGTGTGAGATAGCCCATAAAATCACATTCATTACCCTCAATGCCTCATATCTATAACCATTGTTATGCACTAACAATGAAGCATTCCATTTTGCATAGTCACTAACAAAGATGTCTAGCCTAAAACCTCATCAAAGACCACAGAGAGCATGTACAGAACGTCTTTTCCATGTTATTGGGAAGTGAACCCTCCTTCTGGCCAGTGGCCACATTAAAAAACCCTTAGGCAGCGTGATGCGTAATTACTGCACATGTTGATTACTTGTATTACATTGCAGTGGCATTTCGCATTGTGACAATTGGTCTGCAATGATTTGACAGCTTAGGACAGGGATCCCCCATCTGTTGTGTAGATAACTGTATTACACTGTGACTGCTTTTCATCTTACCTCCTTGACTTTCTCCCGACGCTGAAGGGTCTGAGGGTCGCTCGGCTTGCCATGTTCGATCCCCAAGGGCGGCTTTAGCAGACATTTTTTAAACTTGTTGTAATCGAAAGAAGTATCCGTGTTGGCACCCTGGTTAGAAGACGAGGTCACTTTCTCATCCTTAGAAGCCGAGTCCGTTTTAGACCTCGACAGCGTCATGTCCTCCAACGCTTCCCCGCCAGCGACTTTCTTATCCGTTTTAGCCTCATTGGTGACAGAGGGCTTGCGGCTCAAGGCTTTGAGTTTTGTGCTGGTCTCCCCTTTGGCCGAGGTGATGCCCCGGAGATGTTCTGGGTCCTTTGCGCCCTTCTTAAGATGCTCCCTCGCATCATTCTCAGACCCTACCGTTACTGGTTGGCTCTCCGTCTTTGAGAGAAAAATACGTTTCAAACGGACAGAGTCAGGTAAGAAGAATAAGGCCCCGAAACACAGAGTTACCAAGCCCGAGAGAAAAAGAAGAAAGACGAATTTCTGGGATAGGCGAAGACCCATGCCCGATGCTGACACACCGGGCAACTTTCGGAAAACCATTGAAATTGTTTTTCTTTATGATTGCCTTAACTTATTCAGCAGTAGTCTATAATGGTTGTACAACACTCCACTCTAACACTATCTCTGCTGGTTAGTTTCCCTATGTGTCTTGTTTCATGTGTAAAAGTTGATATGAGGGGCTGAAAAACACACCCCCGTGACAAACTGATCGCCACGACTCTCCTTATCGTGCAATCGATTGGACCTGCATAAGTAAAGTTTACCTTTCAAATTTTGCGATCACGTTTGGCAATGAGATCAATAACGTGTGGCTTACATTAGCAGGTATAGGTTATGACAGTCATAGCGTAGGCATTTTAAGTGTTATATTTTTCAATATCTCACATTCACAAAGAAAAATACAGGTTTCTAATAAATGCCACTTGTGTTTCCGTAATCCGCACTCAAATCTATGGATGTAAAATAACGGAATATGCGGAATCTACGCTAAAATGACAGACGTTTCGTTACTTTACGTAGCCTATTGATCCTAAAATGCACCCATCACAAAGCCAAAGTAAAGTTGATCGTATCTTCATTATTCCAAGGCGTGCCCATTATTGAACAAAAACATCACCGGATGGTAAAAGCATGCTTGGAGCGTCTTTATCGACAGGTTCGTTCATAGCGGTCTCCGTTGCAGGCCACAGAATGATGTGTAAAACCGAAGAAACCCAAGCAGCTGGTCTTGTATCCTGTAAGTTAGGCGGATGCTGCTGCTGTATGAACGTGTATATTTATTCATGCCGCCACCGTCCGTTAGAAATAGGCACGTTCTTCAGTCTCTCATCATATCTGAATACGCAGCACACAACCCACACAGCGAAGGTGAACGAATACGGTGTCGCATACGCGCACGAATTTGTTTTAGCTTCCAAAAATCCGTCGAATGGAGACTAAAAGACAACCATCCAAGAGAAATAGTGCCGCTTGCAGTTCAATCCCATCAACACATCGTGTCTTCCACCCGCCGTCTATGGCTTGTCTTCTCGTGCGCACCCTTGATGTACAGTGTTCGCCCGCTTGCTCGCCATCAGCGCAGAGGGGGAGAAAGAATACATAAAATATAGGCTAGAGTGAAACGAATACTGTTGCTAAACCGAGTGGGTTGGTCGGGATCTCTTGCTGGAGACACCGCAAAGGCATACGAATCCACAGTCGAAGGGAGGACCAGCAGCAGGGGGTTTATCGGGCTCTCTGGGCAGTCAATTATGAACCAAAGGGGCTGTGGGTCCTATTCCCAAAAATGCAGTATTGGATAATCTAATTTTAGCCTACCAATTGGGTGGGGCATATATATCAATACGATTGTAGATATTAACCTATTTTTTGCCATTTATTTTTTTATATATTTTATTCTGGGACATAATAATTCATTGCACCGTCACCACTCCACGCATTAATAACTCAAAGTAGCCAAACGTCTTTATAATGAATAGACTGCCAAAATGATGTTTACCTCTATAGACATTATAAGCCAACATCTAACATGAAAGGTAATACCATTGACCAGATTCAACATGGGATGTGTAATGAAGAATTGTACTGCTTCTGTTGCATAGAAACAGTATGCTAATCACATGCTAAAAGTTTGGAAAGTTGTACCTCCTGCATATAAGAGAGGGGAGAGCAGATGATAAATTGCAGACATGCTGGTGTCCAGAGACAAAATAAGATAAATGGTCCCAATTAACATGATGGTAGCTTTAACTAAAGAGCTATGCACAGCACTATCAAACCAACTGGAAGATTGGGGAGGGTGTGGGGAGCACCATCAGAGAGTTCACAGGACACCTATACTGCATGGAGAACAAAAACACATATTATAGTCTCTCTCTCTCTCTCTCTCTGAGCCTAATAATGCTTGGTTTGGAGAATCTTGGGTGCATCTGCTTAAGTGGCATTGGGCTCTGGACAAGGTTCAATTGTGTGTTGAGCAGTTGTTTATGTAATTCTCACACTCTATTTGACCCCCAGAGTCTGACTGTCAACACATCTCCCACTGTAGGTGTAAATCAATCAGACTAGCTGCTTGTAATATACAGCGAGGAAAGCAAAAGAGGAGAATTAACTGTTAAATGACCCCATGTATTTCTTTGCAACGTGGTCTCAGAGCATTTCGTATTATTCTGTAGGTAAATCCGAGACACTCCATTTAGTATGATATATTATATGTTGTATGGTATATATTCATGTGTGAATCTCATCATCCATTCCGTATGATATGGTACAAATTTCAATTCGTACATGTTACGAAGTGGGTTGTGGTACAATATGGTACAACATTTGCTAACGTACGATATGTTACAAATTCCAATTTGTTGTTGCTCATGTTGGCTAGGTGTCTAACGCTAATGAGAACTAGCTCTAAGTGTTAAGGTAAGGAGTTAAGTTAAAGGGTTGCTAGGGTTAGGGGAAGGGTTAGCTAACATGCAAAGTAGTTGCAAAGTAGATTAAAAACAGTAGTAAGTAGTTGCAAAGTTGCTAATTAACCAAAATGCTAAAGTTGTCCGTGATGAGATTCGAACACACAACCTTTGGGTTGCCAGACATTCATAAGGTGTCATAACCAGCCATAAATTAACACAATATGTCACAACAGGTGTAAATATAATGGTCACGACAGTGTTGACCATATATGACAGCTGTTATGACAATAGGACATGGTTATTAAAATGTTATGACACTGGGAGTCAAGTAAAATGTTACCAACGGGTCTTAATGGTACGAGTTGCAGCTGACTTGGCATGGAGATCTGTAGGTCAGCGGCAGGCTAGTTTATCATGAGGATAGAAGAGATACATAACACACTCCCATAACACACTCCCAGCGCTCTCATTGGAAGCAGATGTATCATTCAGTGTGTCCTTGGAAGTACATTTCGTTGCGCTTTGCTTTCTCTCTCATCGTTGAAACAGTACAGTTCTGAGTGGATGGGTTCGCTGCATGGATATCACGTCAAACATAGTGAATGTTGATGATCCAGAAAACAGCCTTGACACATATGGAAAACAGTGTTATTGGCTCAATAAGGACCACATTGGATCACTAGTGCGCAGAAAATACATACTGGACATACATTCCTCACTTTTAGAGGGGAGTCATATTGTCCTCTATAATCATTACCCACTGGGCACACAGTGGTTGAATCAACGTCATTTCCACGTCTTTTCAATGAAATGATGTTGAGCCAACATGGAATAGACGTTGAATTGACGTCTGTGCCCAGTGGGTAAACAATTAAATCAACGTCATCAGTAAAGAAACCTCTTTATGATATAGAAAGAATAGAGTCTTCTGCTTGTTAACCTTCCTGTTCCTCTACATTTAGATCTATGATTTGGCATGCATCAATACGTCTATCCTCCAGAGTCGGACTATTCTTCTGTTTGACTAGAAGACGTAGCGCCTTGTTCTCGTATTCAAACGTACGTCATTCCTTTACCAGTGATGCAAGGTTTTAGTCATTGTTCAAGCGAGGCACAAATGAAAAAGTCCATCTCGGTGTTGTGTTCATTCTAACGCATCAAACAGTGTTGTTGTGGAGACGTATTGGCCTGTGCCAGTGTTCTCTGGATTAATAATATCACAGCCGCTGCTATTTCTTTTTTTTTAAGCACCCGGGCAAAATGAACCCTGACACTGGAACTAATGGATATAGAGCACGTCTGATGTTTGCAGCTCAACTACGCCAATCAATCCCGTGGGGAGTAAAAGAGGCCATGTTGACTTGTTGCACGGGGGACAGACAGAGATACTCGTGCTGACGGCACAGTCTTAACGAGTGAGAGGAGCCAGCCAGGGCTGCACGTCAGGACAACTACAGAGGGTGAACTAAAGGAGATGGTTGGTGTCGGACAAACTGACCTCCTAATGCAGGTGTTGTGAGAGAGTCGGAAAGTCCGTCATCTCTCCAACATTGTGCGATTCATAACATGACTGTGGCTGCGCAGACATCTAACCGTTGTGTGTCCAGATGTTTTTCAAGGACAGGTCTTAAATCAGGGGTTTGTAATGCCTACTGTATATGTTGATAATTCATGACCATGTGCAAATCCCAACACGCTGATATAAAATGGTCGGTTAGTCAGGATTTTCCTAAGTGGACAACGAATAGCAAATAGATGTTAGTCTACAGGCCTATTCAATCAGGTTACCACACGCTGGACTATTAGATAACTGAGAAGCTAGGAACTCTGCTGCAGTCCAGTGTGTGTTTAGCGTGCTCAAATGAATTTCAAAACATTATTTTGAGGAGAATGGCTTACTGTTTTTAGTACTTAAACAACCATTAGCCAGGCATACATTACAGCAAGTATATGGACCATGGAAATGAAAAAATGTCCAAATGCAATTGCAAACCACTAATGCTATTGCCAACAGACCATTAAGCAAATGGAATGAACCGTATTACTTCTTAACTGCAGCGGTTATATATCCTTATGTGCTAGCCAGTCAGTTCTCAATCAAACAAACCAGTGGGAACCTCATTTTAAAAAGGTCTGCTCTGTGATACTAGGATAGGGCACAGCACCATCTTCTGGCTGCTCTTGCCTATGTCTTTTGGAAATGTGGTCTCTTCCTGCCACGGCATTGAGCCGGTCTTGATGAATGCCATCTCATTGGACATCACTTTGTTGACCTGGCTTCCGCTAGACTCACTGACCTTGCAACCTCACTGCACATCAATGTGTACCGTTCAGAGAATGTGCTTGCTCTGCCCCCGACTGCCCTACAAAAAGTTTATTTGTTTTTATGTCCAAAAGTACAATAAAACTTAACTGGTTCCAAAGTAGCACCCAGAGGGGTATTGCAGGAATGACAAATAAAACTCTGAAAATTATTTTCACTCCATCCCGTCGGCTATGTTTGGAAAGGATGGGAAATAAAAATGACTTCCAACAGCCTACGGTATTATTCCACATGAAGGACACCTACTCCCAACATTAAAAGGTGATCAAGAAGAAATAAACAGAAGTATTCATGCAAATGGTGCACATTGATCTTGTCCCACTATATTAGAGAGCATTGTGGATCCTCACGGCAAGCCGTTTGACAAGCAAATGAGTCACGGCGATTTAACTGCGGCATTATGAATGAACAGATTGATGGAGCCTAAATGAATCGCTGCCTTCGGTCTAGGCCCCTTATGCATATTTTGGTCATCCCACAAAATGAGTGCCTTTCGTGTCCCTTCGATATTTTAAGTAGAAATTGTGCACCAATATTTAATTTTTAAAAGCCTGTTATATGGTCTATATGTTTAAAAATAGACCACAAGGATAATTCAATACATCTGATTTTCAATATGAATAAAGGACTTTCTAAAGTTTATTTTTTAAATGTCCCGCCATGCACCCTCTGTGAATTCTAGGAATATTTTAACCCACTTATTCCCAAAATGTCTCCAAGTTTTCACCATAATTGTAGAGCCCTGGTTATTTCGTTGCTTTCACAAAGTCATGTCTATTCCTTTGTGATTAGTGATTCCTTTACGTCGGTCCCTCATTTTAAAGTCAACCCTGTTACGTGAACTGAACTCCCGTTTTAATAATGGTGAAACTATTCCTTTTAAAGAAACATTGAACATCTAATAGTCAGATCATAGTGTAAGAGCAGGTGAGCTGGTTCTATTCTTTTTGGCCATTTTCTGGTGGAAAACTGAGTGGGAGGAGCATCACACGTCAACCCTGTCACCCATAGACATGCAAGAAATGTTTTAACAGTTTAAACTTTTCGGCTTGCATTCAATTGCCCCTCCCTGTTGCACACAACACATCAAATCACATTTTATTTGTCACATGCGCGGAATACAACAGCTATCCCTTATCATCAAATGCTTACTTACAAGCCCTTAACCAACAATGCAGTTCAATAAATAGAATTGAGAAAATATTTACTAAATAAACTAAAAAATCAAATAAAAAAGGCCAAAAAGATCAAAGGACAACAACCACCTGAGCCACTGCCTGTTCACCCCACTATCATCCAGAAGGCGAGGTCAGTACAGGTGCATCAAAGCTGGGGCCGAGACTGAAAAACAGCTTCTATCTCAAGGCCATCAGACTGTTAAAAAGCCATCACTAACACAGAAGTTGCTGCCCTATATATGTAATGGCCTGGGTGTAGCTGGTGCAGAGGAGTCAGGCACAGGACAGCAGAGATGAGCAATAAAAGTAACTTTACTCAAAATGACCAAATACATGTAGTAATACCAAGCCCACACAAAAGGACCGAAATACATAAAACAAACGCACAAAAAACATGGGGAAAACAGAGGGTTAAATAATGAACATGTAATTTGGGATTTGAAACCAGGTGCGTAAAACAAAGACGAAACAAATGGAAAATGAAAAGTGGATCGGCGATGGCTAGAAGGCTGGTGACGTCGACAGCCGCCCAACAAGGAGAGGGACAGACTTCGGCGGAAGTCGTGACAATATACATGGACTTGAAATCACTGGCCACTTTAATAATATAACACTAGTCACTTTAATGTTTACATATTTTGCATTAGCCATCTCATATGTATATACTGTATTCTATTCTCTTATTCTGTGCCACGCTGACATTCCTGGTCCAAATATTTATATATTCTTAATTCCATTCCTTTACTTAGATGTGTGTGTGTTTGTGTGTATTGAGTGTATTGTTGTGAAATTGTTAGATATTACTGTAGTTGGAGCTAGAAACTCAAGCATTTCGCAATACCCGCAATAACATCTGCTAAATATGTGTATGTGACCAATACAATTTGATTTGATTTTGATTCCCTGTCATAAGGGAATTTTGGTCTGATTTAAGATTAGAGTGTATTTATTTTTGAGTTTATTTTATTTTTACAGGGAAAGTGCACATTAATCAACGTTTCAGTAAAAGTGCCGGTTTTAGCCAGCCGGCTAATTTTCAACTGCAGTCCCTGGGCAGGTTATTAAATACAATTACAATATAGACTATCATTGAGCAGTGAGCACACGCAGAGCAACATAGGACAAGCAAGACATAGCATACAGACAGAGCAACATAGGACAAGCAAGACATAGCATATAGACAGAGCAACATAGAACATAAAGCAGCAAGACAAAATTCATAAAAGCAACAAAGTGTTTCCACACCTCACAAGTTAGAGACAACATGGAAAGCGGCAACACACAGCTAGGGATTATGTTCACAAATCTGATTGACCTTTAGCCATGTCTTCAAGCATTTTGTGAAAGTGTGATATGTGGTGCAGTTATGTGTGTCTGATGGCAGTGTATTACAGACATGGGAAGCTCTCAGAGAAAACGGATTTACTAAAGGTGCTTTTCCTTAAGGGAACTATACAGTCACCTCTCATGGCAGACCTTGTGGATCGGCTGCCATACGTTTGGGTTTTCTGTTTAACAAAAATTCGACGTGGATTTTATTCGGCACTTACTATAGTCCTTTTTTATTTAACCTCTTGATGGGGAAAAAAACATTTATGAAGTTGAACATGAGCTCTTTATTATCACAGAATGTTAAATGTGAATTTAAAGTTACACTTCAAGTTAGACTTCTCAAAAAAAGCACAGAATCGGTGGAATGACCCATCTCACACTCCAAATGTGAATTGGCAGTGCTATGCCAGGATGCCAGTTCAATTTTAGCAAGGCAGCCAACACAATCTGGGTTTAATTCGGACTGTCAAAAACAAATATGGGGTACATCAAATTAGACCAAGTCAAGCATCCACAGTTTGTTCCAAAAGTAGGAACTTGATTGAACTTTTCAAATGTTTCCTAAACTCGAAAAGTTCACAAAAGTCACTATGAGTGACTGGACTATCGCATAACATTCACCCCTTCTCTTTTTTACTGCTCCCTCTACACTCTCAAATATGCAGGGTTAAAAACAACACAACTTGGGTTATAGCCACAATCTCCATTGTGTAATTCCGTAAGAAATACACTCATTGACATTGCATCCCAGAAACACAATCCTTTTACAAAGGTATTGTCCCTCCTTTGTGAAGAAAGTGCAGGCAACGCCATAGGGTTGAACGTTCTCGATCATGATAGGTAGGCCCAGATAGTTCCTCCCAGCATGTTGTGCTGCCGTCTGTCCTGAGCTGTGTAGTTGAGTTTTTGTGCTTCTACACCTCCATTGCTTGCTGTTTGGGGTTTTAGGCTGGGTTTCTGTACAGCACTTTGAGATATCAGCTGATGTACGAAGGGCTATATAAATACATTTGATTTGATTTGATTTTGATTTAGTAGCAGGCCTGTCTGTATTGCAGGCATGTCTGGCTGATAGGCTGAAGTGGACCAGCAGCCAGTTTATTAATGGCTGCCCTTTATTTTCATCTGGTCCAGGGGTAGTGGTTTACACACTAGGGGCTCGTTGTGTTTCCTGCTGGTCAATACTCTGCTCTTTTAACCCTTTACAGAGGAGTGGCTTGTTGTGACCCAGGGGTTGATGTGTCCATGTTATAGGTTGCTGAATTTGACGCTTCAGGAAGAGTGATCTTCAGCTAGTTTGATGTGGAGTAGCTAATGTCTCCCAGAGCCGACGGTTGCGAGGTCTCATTAACGGAAGGAAAACAAAAATGCCTGGAACAATTTTCTTTGCTCATCGTGTTGTATTTGGTACGGTCAAAAGGAAGGGTGTTGTGTTTTTCCCTGGAGATTTCAATAGACTCCTATGTTGCTATAACTTGTAAATAGTCACCAAAATGCTCACTGTCAATTGTTGTTTGTTTTTCATCCTGGCAGTTGCCGTGCCTTGATCCTCGAGAGCCAGATTAGTAGCATTGACTTCTGACATCGGGGGATGGAATTTCCAAGTTGCAACATGATCGATCCCTGATTTGTTTTAACCGCTGGTAATAACTATGATATTGACCAATTTTTTCTCCACGAACAGCCAATTAGATACAAAGAACATCCAAAGGCATCCTGTTTAATTATACTTTATTTACCCCGTCCTGTTCATTGAGATCTTATTTACCCCGTCCTGTTCATTTAGATCTTATTTACCCCGTCCTGTTTATTGAGATCTTATTTACCCCGTCCTGTTCATTTAGATCTTATTTACCCCGTCCTGTTCATTTAGATCTTATTTACCCCGTCCTGTTCATTTAGATCTTATTTACCCCGTCCTGTTCATTCAAATCATATTTACCCCGTCCTGTTCATTCAAATCTTATTTACCCCGTCCTGTTCATTTAGATCTTATTTACCCCGTCCTGTTCATTTAGATCTTATATACCCCGTCCTGTTCATTTAGATCTTATTTACCCCCGTGAGCACACCCAATCTATTTCCACCCAAAGGTTGCCTTGGGGGTGGCCTGCTGGGGCTGTTGTGGCTGCCCTCGAATGGTGCCATCTGTCTTCTGTGCGTTGGTGATGACTGAAGGGGCGTTACTCCTGTGATCCTTGAACTCTCAAGGTTTCTAATGAACATCACTAACTTCTTACGGACCAGAACTGGTAAAACATGTGTCTTTTGCCCCCTTCTCTTTGTCATTGTCCTTCGAGACGGAAATGAAAAACTACCCCCAGAACAACGACCGACTGACATGAGTCTCAGTCCATTCTCCCATTAGCAGATTATGCAACTCTTCTTTTTCAATGGAATCCATTTCAATTAAGAACGTTGAGTTTTCCAAAGGGATGGTGAACCTTCCAGGCACGAAATCTATTTAGCAGGGGCAGTTGGGGGATTCTGAATCCCATTGTTTAGATGTGTGGCTTATGTGTGACAATTGCATGCTTGTAAATGTAATCCACAGCAAATCAATAATCCATCCCTGACATTGGCGTCTACCCCCAGTCCAATTTAATTATGGTCATTGTTGGAACCAGAAGGGCATTAAAGCAGGATCAATTAGTTAGTCAGCTAACTTTGATAAACAACCAGGAATAACAGTTGGTTTTCTGGTTCATTTAAAAAGCTAAACATCGGTATTTGAATAAATTAGACCATTCCCATTTCAAGCTTGATTCTGAAAACAAAAAAGATATTATTTCAGAATATTCAGGCAAATTAGATGGCTAACTGCTTTGTTGCAGGGCGTCAGTTTAGTGCCCTGTTCCTTTGCTTCTGGTCTTCATTTCGGATGCACAACTGACCAAGGCGATCATTTTGGCCGAGTGATGGTTATCGACCAGGGGCTAACAGCCCCCCACAGGTTTCTCTCAGCCTTCTCTAAATGTTTAGTCCTCATGCGTTGGAATAAGATAACCGAGGAAATAATCCTCTCATAATTGGAGAAGAGACATTTTACACCCACACAACTTCTTTAGTAGACCTCTAGAGGCTGTTTGGTTCGCTCAATTCAATTCCAAAACACTCTTGATAGGAACATTCAAGCAATGGCTTTTTAACGGCTAAAACAACAATTAGCCATACTTGGCAGCAGGTATATGGACCATGGAAATTAGAATAGAATGCAGTAAACAGACCATTACCCCGACGGAATTTGAACACTGTAAACCTTATTCCCTATCAACTGCAGTGATGAAATGTCCGTGTTTGCTAGGTAGTTATAAAATATCAAATGGGATACAATCTAAAAAAATGGGTAACGCCTGCTCTGTGATACTAGGATAGGGCTCACCCATCAGCAAAACCCAAGTCCATTTTTGGTTGCACAGCACCATCTTCTGGCTGTTCCTGCCAATGTCTCCCAGGCAGGACAGATAAACCCTGCCTTTAAAAACGATTTTTCCCTGGCTCTTCTTCTGAATGTAAAAATAATCAAATATATGACATAAACATTCAAATGTATTATTCCACCAACTCCAACATTAAAAGGTGACAGGATGTATTCATGGTAACCGAGCACATTTGATCTTGTCCCACCATATTCGGGAGAGTACTGTGGGTCCTCACGCAAGCCGTTTGGGCAAGCAAGAGTCACACAAATTTAACTGCGGTATAAATCAGTGAACAGGATCAAATAGACGGGATAAATCGACAGAGTCAAATGTGTTGCTAGTATTGCATATTTAGCAGTCTCGATGACTGCGAATTCGCTGCAACGCCAGAGAATATAGGCTCATTTAAATCTCGTCGGTGCAGCCAATTCATTCTAGGAGGGTCAAAAACAAATAGAGCACATCAAATTAGAGTAGGGCAAGCATCCACAGTGCTGTATTGTGTTCCAAAAGTAAGAAATTGACAAAAATGGTCAAAACCCGAGAGAGAAAATGCGTAAAAGTGCTGTGTTTTCTTTGTTTAAAGTTATTGTACAGGTTTGCTGTAATATGATGGTACATCACTCCCCCTTCTGCAAAGATTAAGAATTACATGTTAATAATGTACTGGGAAAGTATACAGAAGTGAAGTGGGAGTGAAAGGTATGTGAACCCTTTGGAATTACCTGGATTTCTGCATGAATTGGTCATAAGATTTCATCTGATCTTCATCTAAGTCACAACAATAGACAAACAGTGTGCTTAAACTAATAACACATAAATTATTGTATTTTTCTTGTCTATATTGAATACATAATTTAAACATTCACAGTGTAGGCTGGAAAAAAGTATGTGAACTCCTAGGCTAATGACTTCTCCAAAAGCTAACCTGGAGTCAGGAGTCAGCTAACCTGGAGTCAGGAGTCAGCTAACCTGGAGTCAGGAGTCAGCTAACCTGGAGTCAGGAGTCAGCTAACCTGGAGTCAGGAGTCAGCTAACCTGGAGTCAGGAGTCAGCTAACCTGGAGTCAGCTACCCTGGAGTCAGCTACCCTGGAGTCAGCTACCCTGGAGTCAGCTACCCTGGAGTCAGCTACCCTGGAGTCAGCTACCCTGGAGTCAGCTAACCTGGAGTCAGCTAACCTGGAGTCAGGAGTCAGCTAACCTGGAGTCAGCTAACCTGGAGTCAGCTAACCTGGAGTCAGCTAACCTGGAATCAGGAGTCAGCTAACCTGGAATCAGGAGTCAGCTAACCTGGAATCAGGAGTCAGCTAACCTGGAGTCAGCTAACCTGGAATCAGGAGTCAGCTAACCTGGAATCAGGAGTCAGCTAACCTGGAGTCAGCTAACCTGGAGTCAGGAGTCAGCTAACCTGGAGTCAGGAGTCAGCTAACCTGGAGTCAGGAGTCAGCTAACCTGGAGTCAGGAGTCAGCTAACCTGGAGTCAGGAGTCAGCTAACCTGGAGTCAGGAGTCAGCTAACCTGGAGTCAGGAGTCAGCTAACCTGGAGTCAGGAGTCAGCTAACCTGGAATCAGGAGTCAGCTAACCTGGAATCAGGAGTCAGCTAACCTGGAGTCAGCTAACCTGGAGTCAGCTAACCTGGAGTCAGCTAACCTGGAGTCAGCTAACCTGGAGTCAGCTAACCTGGAGTCAGCTAACCTGGTCAGCTAACAGCTAACCTGGAATCAGCTAACAGCTAACCTGGAATCAGGAGTCAGCTAACCTGGAGTCAGCTAACCTGGAGTCAGCTAACCTGGAGTCAGCTAACCTGGAGTCAGCTAACCTGGAGTCAGCTAACCTGGAGTCAGCTAACCTGGAGTCAGCTAACCTGGAGTCAGCTAACCTGGAGTCAGCTAACCTGGAGTCAGCTAACCTGGAGTCAGCTAACCTGGAGTCAGCTAACCTGGAGTCAGCTAACCTGGAGTCAGCTAACCTGGAGTCAGGAGTCAGCTAACCTGGAGTCAGGAGTCAGCTAACCTGGAGTCAGGAGTCAGCTAACCTGGAATCAGGAGTCAGCTAACCTGGAATCAGGAGTCAGCTAACCTGGAGTCAGCTAACCTGGAGTCAGCTAACCTGGAGTCAGCTAACCTGGAGTCAGCTACCCTGGAGTCAGCTACCCTGGAGTCAGCTACCCTGGAGTCAGCTACCCTGGAGTCAGCTACCCTGGAGTCAGCTACCCTGGAGTCAGGAGTCAGCTAACCTGGAGTCAGGAGTCAGCTAACCTGGAATCAGGAGTCAGCTAACCTGGAGTCAGCTAACCTGGAATCAGGAGTCAGCTAACCTGGAATCAGGAGTCAGCTAACCTGGAATCAGGAGTCAGCTAACCTGGAGTCAGCTAACCTGGAGTCAGGAGTCAGCTAACCTGGAGTCAGGAGTCAGCTAACCTGGAATCAGGAGTCAGCTAACCTGGAATCAGGAGTCAGCTAACCTGGAATCAGGAGTCAGCTAACCTGGAATCAGGAGTCAGCTAACCTGGAGTCAGGAGTCAGCTAACCTGGAGTCAGGAGTCAGCTAACCTGGAATCAGGAGTCAGCTAACCAGGAGTCAGCTAACCTGGAGTCAGCTAACCTGGAGTCAGCTAACCTGGAATCAGCTAACCTGGAGTCAGCTAACCTGGAATCAGGAGTCAGCTAACCTGGAGTCAGCTAACCTGGAGTCAGCTAACCTGGAGTCAGCTAACCTGGAGTCAGCTAACCTGGAATCAGGAGTCAGCTAACCTGGAATCAGGAGTCAGCTAACCTGGAGTCAGCTAACCTGGAGTCAGCTAACCTGGAATCAGGAGTCAGCTAACCTGGAATCAGGAGTCAGCTAACCTGGAGTCAGGAGTCAGCTAACCTGGAGTCAGCTAACCTGGAGTCAGCTAACCTGGAGTCAGCTAACCTGGAGTCAGCTAACCTGGAATCAGGAGTCAGCTAACCTGGAATCAGGAGTCAGCTAACCTGGAATCAGGAGTCAGCTAACCTGGAGTCAGCTAACCTGGAGTCAGCTAACCTGGAGTCAGCTAACCTGGAGTCAGCTAACCTGGAGTCAGCTAACCTGGAGTCAGCTAACCTGGAGTCAGCTAACCTGGAGTGGAGTCAGCTAACCTGGAGTCAGGAGTCAGCTAACCTGGAATCAGGAGTCAGCTAACCTGGAGTCAGGAGTCAGCTAACCTGGAGTCAGGAGTCAGCTAAGCTGGAGTCAGCTAAGCTGGAGTCAGCTAACCTGGAGTCAGCTAACCTGGAGTCAGGAGTCAGCTAACCTGGAGTCAGGAGTCAGCTAACCTGGAATCAGGAGTCAGCTAACCTGGAGTCAGCTAACCTGGAATCAGGAGTCAGCTAACCTGGAGTCAGCTAACCTGGAGTCAGCTAACCTGGAGTCAGCTAACCTGGAGTCAGCTAACCTGGAGTCAGCTAACCTGGAGTCAGCTAACCTGGAGTCAGCTAACCTGGAATCAGGAGTCAGCTAACCTGGAGTCAGCTAACCTGGAATCAGGAGTCAGCTAACCTGGAGTCAGCTAACCTGGAATCAGGAGTCAGCTAACCTGGAGTCAGCTAACCTGGAATCAGGAGTCAGCTAACCTGGAGTCAGCTAACCTGGAACCAGGAGTCAGCTAACCTGGAGTCAGCTAACCTGGAATCAGGAGTCAGCTAACCTGGAGTCAGCTAACCTGGAATCAGGAGTCAGCTAACCTGGAATCAGGAGTCAGCTAACCTGGAGTCAGCTAACCTGGAGTCAGCTAACCTGGAGTCAGCTAACCTGGAGTCAGCTAACCTGGAGTCAGCTAACCTGGAGTCAGGAGTCAGCTAACCTGGAGTCAGCTAACCTGGAGTCAGGAGTCAGCTAACCTGGAATCAGGAGTCAGCTAACCTGGAATCAGGAGTCAGCTAACCTGGAATCAGGAGTCAGCTAACCTGGAGTCAGCTAACCTGGAATCAGGAGTCAGCTAACCTGGAGTCAGCTAACCTGGAGTCAGCTAACCTGGAGTCAGCTAACCTGGAGTCAGCTAACCTGGAGTCAGCTAACCTGGAGTCAGCTAACCTGGAGTCAGCTAACCTGGAGTCAGGAGTCAGCTAACCTGGAATCAGGAGTCAGCTAACCTGGAGTCAGCTAACCTGGAATCAGGAGTCAGCTAACCTGGAATCAGGAGTCAGCTAACCTGGAATCAGGAGTCAGCTAACCTGGAGTCAGCTAACCTGGAATCAGGAGTCAGCTAACCTGGAATCAGGAGTCAGCTAACCTGGAATCAGGAGTCAGCTAACCTGGAATCAGGAGTCAGCTAACCTGGAATCAGGAGTCAGCTAACCTGGAGTCAGCTAACCTGGAGTCAGCTAACCTGGAGTCAGCTAACCTGGAGTCAGCTAACCTGGAGTCAGCTAACCTGGAGTCAGGAGTCAGCTAACCTGGAGTCCAATCAATGAGACCAGATTGGAGATGTTGGTTGCTACCTTGCCTTATATATATATTTTTTTTTAAACTCACAAAATTTGAGTTTGCTATTCACAAGAAGCATTGCCTAATGTGAACCATGCCTCAAACAAAAAGAGATCTCAGAAGACCTAAGATTAAGAATGGATGACTTCCATAAAGCTGGAAAAGGTTACAAAAGTATCTCTAAAAGCCTTGATGTTCATCAGTCCATGGTAAGACAAATTGTCTACAACTGGAGAAAGTTCAGCATTGTTGCTACTCTCCCTATTATTGTATAAATAAAGCAAAAACGTTGAATGAGTAGGTGTGTCCAAACGTTTGACTGGTACTGTAGTTGTAGCGTACGTTGGCCGGGATTCAATGCAAGGCGCTGTCATGGCGCTGCGCACGACAACAACTTTAGTCCGCAATTTACGCTTGAGAGGAAATGGGCAGCGTTTACAATAAATGTGATCTCCGCAAGTGTTATGGAAATGACTTTAAAAAAACATTGTTGGCTGTATATTGCTGCACGCTATAACACCTCTTGCAGCCAGCCTTTTTCTTTGTAGCTGACCTTTGAAGCAAATTAGGCCCACTTTTACTGGAGAATCAATAGTAATTGTATTGCAGAAAGAAAGAAACATTGTCAGAGAAACATATATTTTGATAAATTACAACTTTAATTTGGTATATTGTTTCATTTCAACATTACTGCATTAGTTTGTTTTCATAATCCGAGGTTTGGAATGCTTAAGCTAGGCTAACCAATAATACAGTGCACAGTTGTCACTAGTGTCATTTTTCCATACAGTTTGATATTTTACAGTAACATTATATATTTATATAACATATTGACTTATAGATTTGAATTCACTTGTATAGAAAATAAAATATTTGTATTATTGCGAAGTACACATTGCAAATCACTGGAGATCAATTAGCCGACATTAAAACAGAGATCTACGAGAAGAAGAAAAACACACAAAAAAAAAATTATGAGTGGCTGGTGGGAAATACAATCGCCATGCTGTGGACGCCATCTGTAGTAGAGCAAGGGAATTCACGAAGAAAAGCATTCATCCTAGTCTGATTTAAGTCAACGTTAGACTGCATCTCTGTCTTGCACGTGGCATAGACAGATCCAAATTCGTACCTGACCTTACCGTAAAACTATTAATGCCACACATACATCCCGTGTTACACTGGGCCATGCAAAGCCTGTGTGAACAAAAATACCCGTTCTTATTGCTCCTTGCTTTAACGTGAGTGATTTGAGTTAAAGGTATCGGTTAAAGTGCTTTTATCAATATGGCGTGGCAAATTGTTACAGACTCAGAGGTAAGGAAAGGAAGTCTACATACATTGCTCTGCTTTGTTGATCGCTTGTAATGTTCCAGGCTGCAGTATGTTTAATTAAGATGTTATATCCACATGTGCACGTCAGGAGTGAGATCACTCTGAGAAGTCTTTTTTTTTTTGACAATCAAATTCCTTTGGACATATGAAAATGACGACTGTGGAATAATTATTCAAGTCCAACCACCTGTCCATTCTCAGCAGGAGAAAAGGAAAACAAGCTCTTTTACAGTACAGCCAGTAACGGTTCAGGCCATAATAAACATGACCTTCTGACAGATCGTCAACCATCATAGTCCTATCGAGGTTGTTTTTATACCCATGATCTAGTGCTCCAACCTATCAATGCAAGGAGAACAATCATTTTGTAACGACACTAGTTCAGATGAAAGAAGCGTTTGGTCTCTTAATGTCAGTCTGGTTCGGTTCCAGTAAGGTAGCCAACCATAAGATGGAGTGACTTTAAAAGCACATAGACCCATGTCAAGCACATGGAGCAATATAAAGCACATGGAGCCAATGTAAAAAAGTGTATGAAACCAAATAAAGCATGTGAACCAAATATAAAGTACTAGAAGCAATATAAAGCAAATGAACCCAAATGAAGCACATTAACACATCGTAGAACACATGAAGAAATACAAAGCAAAGGATCAAAAAATAAAGCATGTGAACCGAATGAGAAAAAAAAATAAAAAATCACATGTAGTAGCAGCAATTATACAAATAAACACATGTAAAGCACGCATAATGCAGACAGAACCACAAGCATGGCCAAACTTAGTCCTGGGTAACCCTCCTCCTTGTGATTCCTGAACCCACTTCCAAACGAGGCCAGAGAATTTATACAGACTTTGCTTCAACAATCCATTAAAATGTAAAAAATGATTCAGTGTGGAGCTGAGAAAGGAAACAAAAATTAATTTGCATTTGAACAATTAAGGAAATCAGTGAAGCAAGACATTGAAGCCACTTCTAAAACGTTCACCTTCCTTCCCTACAGGAAATATTGAACAAAGGCTGCTGCAACGTGACAGACATAGCATTGTCACACACCAATTAATATTAAAGTCCCTAGACAGGTTGTATGGCTTGAGATTTAGTTGTCTGCAAGGAACGAAAACATAACGATGCAGAGAGTGTTACAAACACACTGCATGATTTTCAGACACCAACCGGGGCTTGCTTCGATACAAAAACTGTTTGGATGGAAAAATCTGTGTTGGTGCACAATATGGTTGGGTGAGAAACACCCTGACTATGATTTTAAGATAGCCTACATGCACCGGGCAACTACACTGAACAAAAATATAAACGCAACATGTAAAGTGTTGGTCCAATGTCTTATGAGCTGAAATAAAAGATCTCAGAAATGTTATATACGCACAAAAAGGTTATTTCGCCAAAGATTGTGCACATATTAGTTTTACATCCCTGTTAGTGAGCATTTCTCCTTTGCCAAGATAATCCATCCACCTGATAGGTGTGGCATATCAAGAAGGTGATTAAACAGCATGATCATTACACAAGTGCACCTTGTGCGGGGGACAATAAAAGGCCACTCTAAAATGTGCAGTTTTGTCACACAACAATGCCACAGATGTCTCAAGTTGGGGGAGAGTGCAATTGTCATGCTGACTGCAGGAATGTCCACCAGAGCTTTTGCCAGAGAATTGAATGTTCATTTCACTACCATAACCCACCTCTCCAATGTCGTTTTAGAGAATTTGTCAGTACGTCCAACCAGCCTCACAATCACACATCATATGTATGTAGGGTGTTGTGTGGGCGAGTGGTTTGCTGACGACAATGTTGTGAACAGAATGTCCCATGGTGTTGGTGGGGTTCTGATATGGGCAGGCATAAGCTACGGACAACGAACACAATTGCATTTTATCAATGGCATTTTGAATGCTCAAAAAAAAACGGTGACAAATTCCTGAGGCCCATCGTGAACCAACAGGTTCCCAGTCATGGGAAATCCATAGATTAGAGCCTAATGAATTGCTTTCAATTGACTGATTTCTTCATGTGAACTGTAACTCGGTAAAATCTTTGAAATTGTTGCATGTTGCACTTATATTTTTGTTCAGTATAAATTTAAAGATCGGTCTTCTGAACACTCATGATAACAGTAGTTCCTCCTTTCCAGCAGGAAACCATTGACGGTCTTTAAGTGATGGCCAAATAAAAGAGCGATGGGAAAGCGTTGAGGTAAACTGCTCTTCCACTAGCACGAAGGCTAATTTAAAAGAAATAGGGGCTTAGAAACCATTTCCAAGGCTAGTTGCCAAGCTAACGTTGACTTTCTATGGCTGCACTTACAGAACCTGTTTTGGAAACCTTGTAAATGTCATGTTCATACTATACTACATTTCTGGTCGTTTAAATAACAATACAATGGAGAGAAAAATCTGCCAGGGAAGTATCAAATGTCAATCATTAAGTAAAGCTTCATTTTAAACCCCTCTCTGATCAATAAGACATTGTCCTCGTCTAACTCTCACAGCCGAAGCAGCCTGTCTTTGACAACAAGCTCTGACATTTCAACATATCATTCATTCAATTTGGTTTCAGTGAAGATCTATTTTACCTTCCTGGACTCAACCTACAAGTATCCGCCACTGCAATGCCCATGTGAGCGAATGGGGACATGAAAGGAGAACACCACACACACACACACACACACACACACACACACACACACACACACACACACACACACACACACACACACACACACACACACACACACACACACACACACACACACACACACACACACACACACACACACACACGATGTAGTACTTTATGTGCACGAGTGGCCACAGTTTCTTAGAAGCACGCCATTACGTCGTCACCCCGTCCTCATGTTCGCCTCTCTACCGTAACCTCAGTAACCACAATGCACCTCTCCCTCCCTCTCGCTCTCCTCCCCTAAGCTGTAAGGAGACCCCTCTCTCTCCTCCCTCCTCTCCTCAGCTGTAACAAGACTCTCTCGCTCGCTCTCTTTATGGGCGTAAAGTGACAATACATGGAAGTCAGAGAGGAAGGTGACAACCAGCAAACTAGGCCACGGTCTTGGACATCCTTAGGCTTCTCTAGTTGAGACAGTTACAGACTCCAGCTAAAGTTGTCACTCACGCTACAAATCTAAGTTGGTTGTACAGGAGGTGGGTTAAGGGGTTGCTATGCTATTGAATCAATGTTAGGTGCAATGTACTTTGCACCTAAAAGTGGTTGAATGTCCCCTTGAGATGTTCAGATCGATGAGCGACAGTAATCACATTGACAATATATAGCATGCAGTCTTTTGACTCAAAATCAAATCAACTATTCAATTGTTCCTTTTGATCTTATGGCTTTGTGTAGAAAAGAGAAGCAATGTACTGTATACATAATACCTATACAACCATATACTGTACACGTCAAGGTTTTCATAGTCTTACGCAAACCCTAGTTTAGCTTTACGCTGTCGTGCGAGCAGAATAGGTGTTGGCTCTTGCGTTCGGGTGTGAATTTGCTTACAACTAGCTAGCGCACAGATCGATGGTTATAGACCTCAAATGTTAGCAGAGGAGCAATGTCCTCTTCGTTTGCGTCGACATTACAGCATGGCATTTGCTTTAAAGGGCATCGTTCAATTAGAAATGGTTATAATCAAAATAATCCCTATGTACATTTTACACCAATATACTGCATTGAATAGCTAGTTTTGCCCATGTCCTCATGCCTGTATCTCCAGGCCATCATTCACCGGCCATGTGGTGCTCGCTCGTGTGACGAAGGGTCTGCGTAGCCAAGAGCTAAAATACAACTTTGTTCTATTAGAGTCGCGCCCTGCAAGTCCCCTCCTCATTGGATATCAGGAAGACACAAACCCACGCGAAAGCTTGAGAGACAAAACGAGGAGAGATTCACTAAAGATAACGAACTAAAAACGAACTAGGTTTCCCTTTTTCATCTACGGATTAGACGTCGGAGTAGAGAAACACTCCGGGTCAAAAGTTCTACAAAGAACCAGCTAATAATTAGGACCATATGCATGTCGGGTAAAATAACAACCCGATGCCCATCTCCTAGGACAAACTACCTAGCAAGAGCTAGCTGGCTAAATGTCCATCTCCTAGGACAAACTACATAGCAAGAGCTAGCTGGCTAAATGTCCATCTCCTAGGACAAACTACATAGCAAGAGCTAGCTGGCTAAATGTCCATCTCCTAGGACAAACTACATAGCAAGAGCTAGCTGGCTAAATGTCCATCTCCTAGGACAAACTACCTAGCAAGAGCTAGCTGGCTAAATGTCCATCTCCTAGGACAAACTACCTAGCAAGAGCCAAATGTCTATGGAACACTAGATTTTCAAAAGGGGAGTGCTAAGAACCAATGGGGAACGTTAAACTGGCAACAGGGTCTTTTAAAAATGTCAAAAACAGCTGATGTAAATAAGGTGCAAGAGAGTAAAGAACAGATCAAACCCATAAGATGTAAGATGCGACTACCGGCAAGAGAATACGGAGAAAACACCACAAAATGGTTCTGAAATGGCCCATACTAGAGCATTTTCTTAAAGGGAACATATCCTCCTGAGACCCACCAATTCATTTTTGTACACTCTCTTTAACATGCCACTGCATTAAGTCCTGTTGTACCAGAGAGGACATTCTGGGTTTTTCAATGATATCACATGAGTGGATAACTTTCTCTTCCTGGGGTTTCAAAATGGCTGCCAACACAATTAGCATGTGTTGTGGTAAGAAGAGAAGTGTGCGTAATTATAATTTTTGTGAGTTTGATATTCAAATTGCTTCGAGTAAATATCTTAGAAATAATTTGGTGAGTTTTCAGAGCAGTGTAATCATTTTCCCACGTTTAAATAAGAGCTGGTTTAGAGGACCACATGTGACAAATATGTTTACCTACTGTACCCATTTACTGTAATATACATTTTTCATATTTACTATCAACCGTTTCTTTTTGTCCACTACAGCGCACATGCAAATTTCTCTTTGTAAATTATTTGAACTCAAAACACAAAATTAAGACATTACAAAACCTTTTTTTGGCTGGGTGTCAGGAGGATAACAGTATTTGGTGTGATTTTAGGGATTGGCTTATATATAGGGGAGTTAGGTCCATTCAAGATCAACAAATCTCTTGGTGTTGCATCACAATCCTTCTTTTATGTAAATGAGCTTATACTGCACAGCATACACGTCTCGGTGATGCTGCCGAGGATTAAAATAGAGGCGATATAGAGGCGATGCCAGATTTGCATCTCAACATTTCCAAGCCTGCGCTTGCCTTAGGGTCTCCATAGGCGAGGTGGTGAAGAGAGAGGTCCGTCGAGATTAGCACAGTGAAGACATTACAGTGTGAAGTACATCCAGTGTACAGCACCGAGTACACCAAGTAGAACTCTGACCAACTGAATGACAAACGATGACAAAAGACAACCACATAAACAACAGTCTCAAATGAACCCTGAAATTCAAAACAAGCCGTTAATTGTGTGATCAAATGCACCAAGTGAAAAGGAGTTGTGTCTGACAAAAAGAATAAGGCAAACTTTTCTTGAAAGTAGAAGAACGATCGTAAACGTTATGAAAACAAATGTGAAACATTGTCACCAGTCCAAAACTTTGGTAACGCATAATTAGGTTCCCCCGTCATTCGGGCTAATTCCCACCAAACCCAAGATCACCCAAGGCGGCGAGCTTCCTTCCTATCACTTAAAAAATGAAAAAAGAGCAATGAAAACTTATTGAAAAAAGATGGCTATTTAGTCTCCTTTTCTCTTTTGGTTCATAAAACAAGTTATGTCCTATGTCCTTAACAGTTTTGGCTTTATTGGTTCCTCGACCAATGGGATAGCAAACTCAAATGAGGTGGTGGTGGAGTGAAAGGAGGAGGACCTTTCCCCTGTAGTGCCCCGCTCAGGGGGAGGAGCTGTTGCAACCAGGCCCCTCCCTATTCCTCACAATGGGAGGAGCTAGTTGTTTTTTAGGGAAGGAATGGTTCATCTTCCTCATCCTCATTACTAGGGCCCGGGTCACTCAGACACCTCATCAGCCCTGGGTTCTTGTTTCCCCCCTCTTCCTCTCCCTTCTCCTCTTTCCCAGCTGAGGACAGCTTCATCATCATCAGGCCTTGGTCCTCATCCCGGGTGGCCCCCTGCCTCTGACCCAGGCCCTGGTCCGTGGCACCCCGCTTGGAGAACTCGTTCAGCATGTTGACAGAGTCCGGGGACTGGGGGGAGGCTAGGTCCACCTGGATGGTGGGGACGCCTTCTGAAGACGCCTTGATGTTGTAGAAGGCGTTGGGGTCTGCGCGAGGGGCAGGCAAGGAAAGGGTTAGCGCACGGTACATTACTCCAAACAGGGGAGGCCAACCCGAGCGCACGTTGAGTAGGCAAACGCTGTGTAACGTCGCAGATAGAAATGTCATGAATAGAGCTTACCTAATTCATATTCTACACGTCAGGTGTATGTTTGTTCCATATATCTGTATTTGTGACCGTTCTACAGAGTCATGGCATGGCTTGTTTAGTAGAAGCAGGTGTGCTAGTGTTGAGCTGGGCTAGAACAGCAGCACACACACTGTGCCTCTCTACGACTAGGGTTGGCCAACCCTGACTAGAACAAATACTTAAACTGTTCCCCAAACAAAAATAGATATACAATACACATTCAAAGTCACAAAAACACTCACATTACACTTTTTTTAAATGTGTATATACACAATCACAAACAATTACACCACAACTGTGGTGCTGGATCATTCCGTAACCTGATCGTGTCAACCACATGAAAAATGCACATTGCATTTACAAATGGAAACAAGCAACAGTTACATGCATATACAGTAAGTTTGTAGCCAAGGCTATTGGCCGCCACAGCCCATCACCTTCTACACTCGCTAGAACTGTACTACATACCTGGAATGACTTTGGCCCCTGCCTTTTCAGCTTTGAAATCACTGTCTAAAATAAAAACCAAGCGCAATGCTGCTTTACATGCCAACTTACACATGCAAACCTATTTCCAGTAGAAATACAATAAAAGGTAGAGCGGCCTACTGCATAACAGAGTAATGTAATCGTGCATTCTGTAGATAGCATCACTGCCAGCCATTTCAACGTCATTAACTGGAACAATCTTGCCAAACTAAGTATACTACATTTGAAGCAAATTGCATTCCTTTCGACTCATAACTCCCCAAAATAATTTGAAGTGATAAAGTGCAAAGGTGCCCAAAAAGGTCTGAGATGGAACAAGTCTGTTTCCATCATCTTTCCTGTTGATTCACACAACCAAGCCAACCTGGTTACACAACCACCATAGTTCCTGGAACCATGCGGGAAAGGACCATTTGAATAGAAATATCAGCGCCAGACCAGTAATGGTCGGCACGAAAGTGTAAAAAAGGGAGTGTCAGGGTGTGATGTGGGTGTAGGATGGACTCACCCGAGGCCAGTCTGGCTCTGCACATGGTGGGGGAGTCGGGAGGTGCGGCAGGGACCGTGAGGTAGTTACTCATCTCTGTCATCTGTTCACACGCACACACAAGCAACCCTTTCAATATACAAGGGTTGTGGGTTCGATTCCCGCATCAGACATACAGTATTCACTACGTGCATGAGTTGTCGGCGACTGCCAGTCACTTTAGATGAAAGCATAGTGCCATACAGCCATATTATTTACGATACAATAGGGATACTTTATTGTCCGTATTAATGGAAATTATTTTAGTGAGGTCAGCAATACAGAAATCAATGCATTACAGCAATACTTCCAAACACTAGATAGGCCAATATCATAAAACCCAAGCAAAACACATCTTGAATACAAAAGTGCTATTAAAGTTTGACAGGTCAGTAAATTGTGTTTAACCGGTCTGTTGGGATCAGCGTTTTCCTCCACTCTACAGTGTCCTTTTAAAAAGTTATAATCAATTCAAAATGTTACTTCATTTCCAAAATGAACTATTCTGCTAGGATCCGCATAGTCCTCAGTCTAGTGTCCTCAGTCTACAGTGTCCTCGGCCCACAGTGTCCTTTTTAATCAAACAGTTCCATTTAATCAAGATGTTGCTTCCATTTTCATTACATAATTAGAGACGGATTAAATGCAAGTTGGCCTCCGGGCCACAAAGCTGCATAAATTAATCAGGATCTGATTGTGTCAGGCAATTTATGGACCACTGACTAAATCCATAATAGTTAGGCTGAATTAATGCGATTGTTTAAAAAAAAAAAAGTTTACAACTGTGAGTAATGAGAGAACTTTGTGTCTGGTTGTCTGTTGAAGTTCTGTCTATGTCTGGGGGAGGCTTAGCATGGCTTCCAAAACTGATTTTGCTACATTTCATTGTTTCATCCAGTAGAATAAATGTTTTGACTAAATCCAAAGAGCAGAGTTTGGCCATGTGGGCTTCCATCCTTAATCCACCCTCTTTCAGAAAATAGGCTGTTTGTTATTTTGGGGAGGATCCCTTGTATCTGTCTATTTATGTTTAGTTTGCCCTTGAGGGGATAAATACAGTTCTATTGAACTGAATTAGTGGAATTCCAGACTAAGTGAGCACAAAAATGGTGAACACAGTGTTCAATCTGGTTTAACCAGGCCAGGAGAGTCTGCTGGTCTTACCTTCTTCTCTAGCTCGATCATCCTCTGCTTCTTCAGGAGGAAGTCGTTCCATCCATCCTCGAAAGGATCAGCCACGAGAGTGTGTCGGTTGTAGGAGCGCAGCTGGAGGGAGAGACAACACACACAACACACACTATGGGACAGGAATGCTATAGAGCTAGGATCACACAATAATAATAATAATAATACACTTTTCAGGCACCAGAGTGGATCTGTTGTAGGAGCGCATCTGGGAGGAAGGAGAGACTAAACACATTCATTCAACTCGCACCACGGGACAGGAAGCTAGGACCACACAGCAACAATGCACACTTGTATTCATGAATGTGCAGGCTTATGTCTACTTTAGTACTATAATCTTAAGAGATTTAACGTTTGACAATACTAATGAGGAAATGGCAAACAAAGCAATGTGATGTATGCAAGCATGACTGAGACGCTATGGATAAATGGCAAAATTATAATATGTAAAATTGTCTTCTCTCTTCAAACAGAGTGAGCATCTGAATTCCTACATTAGTAGCTGAGAGCAAACCCCAAATCGAGAACAAACAGATCTGAGATCAGCTTTGCAGTTGCCCTCCTAATTAGCGGAGGGGGAAATCTGATCCTATATCAGCGCTCACCCTCTGGCGGGTCTTCTGCAGGTTACTCCTGAGGATCTTCCTGATCTCCTCCTCACGGCCCTTGGTGAACTGAGGCAGGGCCCGCTCTGCTACAGCGGGTGGCAGCTTCTTGGGCTGGATGTTCCTGGGAGAGAGGAAGGAGAAAAACAAGAGACATGTTGACTGTGGCTCTACGGATAACGATGGTTGATTTTGGCCATTACCAAGCTCTAACTCACTTAGAAATTACTTCCTGTAACACCCACGAGAAAGATTTCAGGCACTTTCTCCCATACCAGTTATTTACAGGAAGTAATTGCTAGTTCAGCCTCTTGACCTTCAAACCTCTCTGGTACTCGACACACACACGGGCTTACGAGGATATAGGCTAACGCAACAATGTGGAAATGGCTATCAAGTGTAGAGCTGGTGAGCTAAAAGGAGCTGGAGGGGGAATGAGGGAGCACTCACTGCATGGAGACCTGCGAGGGCATGGCGGAGGGCAGCTTGACGCCCCCGCCGCTCTCCACCAGCTCGATGGCCTGCTTGAACTCCATCTTGTGGTAGAAGGCGATGAGCTGCGGCTCCTTGTAGCGCTCGCCCGCTATCAGGCACTTCTTTATGTACTTCTTGTTGAAGCGGTTTAGCCTGCGGGGAGAGAAGGAGATCGGGAGAGACAAGAAAACAAGTCAACCTTGGAGCCTTTTTATCCCATTGCCTCCATTTCTTGCCCCTCTATATTACACAGCCATTACAAGCCTCATTAAACCCTTATAAAGGTTAATTGATGAAAAGCTCTTGAATATGAGTAGAGCACACACACACACACAACATTGGAGACAGTGCTGTTACTGGCAGGAACACACAGTGTGAAAACAGACCGCTGTAGGATGAGCCCAGTGTTTTCATCATAATGCTCTAAATCCAAGGAGGGACTCTACACTAGAGATCGATCCAGTTAGACAGTTATCGCAAAGCTCTAAAGTCTGTCTGGGAACTGGGTCGGAAGGTGAAATATGACAACTGTCAGGTGATACAAAAAAAATAAAAATATATTTTTTTAAATCAGCTTACAGAGCTGTCTGAACAAATCTTTACACGTGGTTCTCTTGAGAGAGTAACTGCCACATAAAAACATGATTGGGTTCAGGACAGTTTCATTGAAGGACAACCATCGGTTCTGAAAGATAATCCACTTAAGGTGCTACTGCCAACGCCTGGTGGATCGCAGCTTCACCGCCACGTTGCGGAGTTAGCCTTGGGATCTTTGTTAAATTCAAACAGAAGGCAATAGACTACTATGACTGGACTGTGTAATAGAAAGTTGTCACGGTTAAGGATCTTCAACCTAAGAGGTAATCAAATGTTTTTTAATACAGTGAAAAATATATATACAGCGCTCGTCACCGTGACCTTTTAAGTCCATCCTTTTGCTACGTACTTGTCTTTCCAGTGATGATGGCCGTAGTGTCCACAGATGTCCTCAATGCCAGTCAGCAGATGGTCCAGGAACTAGAAGGGGAGAAAACAACGTTTACGTCCAAATATTGTATCTACGCAAACCAACAAGAGAAGCAGATATTTGAAATGCTTTTTAAAAAGGTGAAGTGAAAAGTGTAACCAAGCCTAATCTGTTAGTACTTTTTGTGTTTCTATTACATGTAAATAGTATATTGTCCACATCACACAGGCCACCATTTTGTCATTTTTGGATTATCCCTTAAGTAGCCTTTTCCCCACAGAGATTCTGCTGCATTGCAACAGGAATAGAGAGAGCATTAGCTCTAGATGATGTCCATCACACTCACAGATTAAAGCAGAGAAATAGGCACTGACAGAGGACGTTCAGCCGGTGGTCAGTTTTGTTCCTGTATTTTGATTACGGCCACTGCTGTGACAGTTCTGCACAGGGACAGTTTGACATGCAGAGTTGCTATGGGAACACGCAGTTTGGTCATGCCACTGAATTTATTTCAATTCGCATCGAAAATCGACATGCATAGCAATATTTTCGGGCAGCGAAGGGACTTTCCTGACAGTCGTTTCTGCATTAGTTCTACCTCTGGTAGAAGAAAACGTCTCAATCTCTCACAATAGATGGTAATATTATAATGAAAGCCTCAGGCAAGGTGACACACAGTGCGTCAGGGTCAGCCCCTGGTGCCAACTAGGCAAGAGATAAGACTTTCTAAAGTAAAACAACGGCAACCTCAAATATCCATTCATCAAAACAACCTACTGAGCAATTTGTGAGACCACAAACACAATGGTTCTGACATTAAAGCCCCGAGGGACTCCATCGGGCTCTTAAGACACCCTCATCCACTCATCCGGTGCACTCCAGGAGTCCTAGAACCGCTCTGTTTATTTTCATCACTGCCATTTACATTGGAGAAGAAGCTATAAGCTGCTAACCAGGGCATCTAGCCTAGAGCGCCGGTGACTCATCGCTCCTCTGTGCACCAGAGAACCAGAGAAACCAGAGAAACAGAGCCCCGGAGAGACAGTGTGTGTGTGTGTGTGTGTGTGTGTGTGTGTGTGTGTGTGTGTGTGTGTGTGTGTGTGTGTACAGTACGTGCCGTTATTCTGTGGCTATTATTAGCAACAGAAGCCGCCGAGTGACGGTGTGCCGTGCTGCTCAGAGGTCACTCCAGGGCAGAGCGAGAATGATCAGTAGCATCGGAGGAAGCTCGGCCTACGCAGGGGGATTTCACTTGCCAATCTGGCACCCATGGTGGATGAGTCAGTGGAGACAGTGGAGAATGAGAGGACGGTCCATTGGGAGCCACGGAGCAATGCAGGACGTTTAATTAGTCGGGAGTTAAGAGGAAGCAGGGGAATGCTGCGTTCCATTATTAAAACCACCCAGCAAGGCAATGTCAGCAAGACAAAATATATTAGAAGATCATTCCATTAATGGCAGATAGGGGGGTGCAGAGAAATATTTTGCACTCAACATTTATTTATTTATTGTATTTTACCTTTATTTAACTAGGCAAGTCAGTTAAGAACAAATTCTTATTTTCAATGATGGCCTAGGAACAGTGGGTTAACTGCTTGTTCAGGGGCAGAAAGACAGATTTGTACATGTAATGACAGTACTGTAATCTGGACAGATACTTCATTTCAAAGTCAAATGGCCATCCCTCAGATTGAAATAACCAAATCATTCATTTAACCACAGCCATTAATGCAATAGCCCATTTTACAGGGCAAGCTGGTTAGACAATTACAGTGAACAACACTAGCCTTGCAGTGCAGCTTCAGTTTCTTGCTCTTGTACTGAAAATGTCATAACCTGACCAGGGCCTGTGGGCCTGTATTTATAAAGTGTCTCAGAGTAGCAGTGCAGATCTAGGATCAGTTTTGCCATTTGGATCCTAAAATATCAGCACTCTTACTATATCCCAGGAGGAAATGAACTTTTCTGATGGGTGGTCCGGCTAGAGGAGCGGTTAGAGAAGGAGAGGCCAGGCTGTGAGGGGGTTGACGGGGTTTAAAGGTCACCTGGGTGTGGATCTCCTCATTGATGGAGCGCTTGGCCTCCTGCTTCTTCTTCACGGCCAACAGGTCCACCAGGGGTTTGATAGTCATGCCCTGCGAGGGTGAGGAGGAGGAGAGAAAGAGAGAAAGGGAGAGGTTACTAAGGTAACATTTGTGATCCTGACGCACAAATGATAAAATGTCCATCTTTAAAATCTACGCGACACCAGTGACCCAAGAGAAGCCTGTAATGTCCATTTCAACACCTTCCATTCGTGTGCATGGTGTTTACTCTGTCCCTTTCCTCAAAGTCACTGCAGAGAAGCACTGGCTGAGGGGCGACTTTCATGTCGTTTATTTCCACAGCTACTGTATTCTGTATCCATTTTGTGTATTTAGACAGTCAAGCAACATTTGCATTTAAATGAAGTTATGCGCAGGCGGTTGGTGGTGTGTGCATAAGGCCGTTCCATCCACGACTGAGGCATGCTGGGAAAAGGATTTCTCAGTGCTGGTTACAATACCATTTGGCATACTGGTTCTATCAATCTCTTTCATCCTGTTCCACTGTGTGTGTCCGTGTGTGTGTGTGTGTGTGTGTGTGTGTGTGTGTGTGTGTGTGTGTAGGCTTTAGCGTATCATTCTCTCTCTCATAAGGAGATTAAGTATATCTGGTTAACTATTATACCCTGAGTGGATGACAACAGACTCTGGCCCTTAAATAATACCCCTGCCAGCACGCACGCACGCACACACCCAATCCATCCCAGACTGCCAGCGCTGAGTGAAAAATGAAGAAGTCATTTACTGAAGACATTTGTTTCACAAAAGGCTTATAGAAGGCTTTATTTTAGTAGCTGCCATTTTGGGGATACTCTGCCAGATGACGAGTGTCCTACTGCTTCAGCATGCATCAACAGCTTCACTGTAAGATGAGTTTGCTCTGCAGGACTGGGGAATATCTGACGCGCAGAGCTTCAAACGGACAGCGTGTGTGTGTGTGTGTGTGTGTGTGTGTGTGTGTGTGTTTGTTTCAAAGTAGTAGCTCCAGTGACCTTGTGTCACACTAGCATACAGTGGCAATGGCTGCCAACAAACCATGAAAATCATTGAACACTTTAGGCCTTAAAATATACTAGAGACAAGAGGGCAACAGCACAATGTAGCAGCAAAGCAACCCATTTTGACCCAAAAGCACTCTGTAATATAGTCAACTTCCTATTAGGGCTGGGCGATATATATCGTGTGACGGTAGAAAAACATCTGTCATTTAATATTATGCTCTATCGTTTATTCCGTTGTGTCGGAAATCACACTCTTGACGGCAATATTTTTCGTCAATTGGACGTCGCTTTGCGTGTGGAAGGAAATTTGCAACACAAACAAACATGGAGGGGAGTGAACGTGACACAGAGCACGGAGACACGGAGTTCGTACCTAAAAGAGGGGCTACTTCGGTCACATGGACGTGGTTTGGGTATGAAAAGTCTGGTACGGAATAGAAAACTGTCCTCTGCAAAATATGCCGCAGGCCGGTCCCGACGACAGGCTCAAACACCACTAACCTCTTTAACCACCTGCGTAAGAATCATGTGAAACAGTGCGGAGAGAGTCTACCGATGAGACCCAGAAAAGTACAGTCAAGTGCTCAAAACAAACCCCCGACTCAGACGTTGCAAGAGGCTTTTGCCCGCGGCACACCATATGGTAAAGCATCAAGACGGTGGAAGGAGAGAACAGCTGCCGTTACAACTTACATCTGCAAAGACACGGCCCCAATATACACGGTCGAGAAACGGGGGTTTCGTGGGTTGGTGCTAACGCTCGACCCAGGGTACCAAATACCTTTTATTTGTTGAGTATAATTCAAAATGTAATAAGAAATAGGCCTTTTAGATGTGGTCGTTGTATATAAACTATTTATTCATCTAAATTTATTTTAAAAATGTGCTATATCGTCATATTATCGTTATGGGGATTTGAAATGACCTATATCGGATATGAGATTTTGGCCAGATCGCCCAGCCCTACTTCCTATATTTAGTGTTCACTCAGTGACACATTTGTATCTGATAGTCTTTAACTTGCCATAATTTAAAGAGTGCCTTCGATTTCATTATAAATCTGAAGACATAAGCAGAATTCGAGGGTTGCTAGCCAGGTACTAGCTCTTTTTGTGCCGTCTTGCCAACTCCTATGGTCATTGGCGTGGCAACCATGGCCGGCATGACAACTGTGGTCATTGGCGTGGCAACCATGGCCGGCATGACAACTGTGGTCACTGGCGTGGCAACCATGGCCGGCATGACAACTGTGGTCACTGGCGTGGCAACCATGGCCGGCATGACAACTGTGGTCACTGGCGTGGCAACCATGGCCGGCATGACAACTGTGGTCACTGCCGTGACAAGGTGCTTAGATAGCACAAATCAGATCAGGGACAAGGCTAAAGGACTTGCCCAGTACCCACCTGTACAAACACGGTGAAGAAGATTTCGGTGATGATGGCGGTGAGGAACATGGTCCTCATGGGGAAGAGGTCCTTGTCTAGCAGGTAGCCCAGGGAGAAGGCAATGGCCCCTCGCAGGCCACCGTAGGCCACAATGAACTGGTCCTTGGTGGTCAGCTTGACGATGCGGAACTTGTTGATGATAAAGGTAAGGCCCACCACGCCTTAGAGAGAGAGGGAGAGGGGGAGGGAGAGAGCAGAAGCGAGTCAACCTTCAAGGCCTTTTATCTGACTCCATGTTTGCTCCCTCCTTACACACAGACAATACCAGCCTCATTAGAACCTAAGAAAGGTCAAGGATTCCCTTTACAAATTGATCAAAAGCTTCTGAGAAAGAGGAGTAGAGCCCACACACTACATTGGAAACATTGGAACACACATTGAAGAAATATTTACGCTTCCTTTTTTTAGGGACGTGTATCTGACGAGTCTTGAAACCTGGGTTTCCTCGACGTGAGGACCAAGCAGAAATAGTGGTCTCATGACCTAACAAATGTAGTGACTGGTATTTCAGTCTGGCTCCAAGAATAACTTGCCCTTGTCAAATTGAGGATGTTAAAAATCTGTATCCTCTACTGAAACAACTTGATCAAATTATAACTAACTATGAGAAAGTTGAGCCGGTCACGTCATTTCTCTCACTATCTTTTGGAATCTGATGTAGAGACTGGTACAGTACAGTGAAGAAGGTGTCCGTGTCCGACTCACCAATGACACGTGACACCAGACAAAGGATGACGGTGACGGAGACAAAGGTCCAGTTCCAGGCGTGCGGCCCGGCCACCGTGGCCACGCCCAGGAAGATGAAGATGAGGGTCTCGCTCACGCTGCTCCACATCTTCAGGAAGTACTTGACGGTGGTGTGGGACTTGTGGGATATGTTGGCCTCCACGTAGGGTCGCATCACAGCGCCGCATGCAATCAGCCTGGGGGAAGAGAGAGAGAGAGAGAGAGCGAGAGAGAGAGAGAGAGAGAGAGAGAGAGGATGATTATAAATTTGTTCTCTGAGAAAGAAACCTTTTCTTGTTTTCCGTCATTTAATGTCTATTCTGAATTGTAGCATCTTAGAATGAAAACTCCAGACACAAGTACATTTTAGTATTTAATTGGAACTTAAAACTGTTCATTTACTGGCTGCACCTGGCGTAAGCTACGCAAGGTTCCCTGAGCCAGGAAATATGGCAGATATTTAAAGGGCTACGGATATCAGGAAGCAAACTCTATATAGTAACATGTGCATTTTGCTACTCCTGCTATAAGACGTGCTTAAGTGTCTACGTGACCAATACATTTTGATTGGATTTGATATTGATGCAATATAGTGATGTGGGGGGTCGTTACAGTTAGACGTCGCAATATTATTTCTGGACGATATTACATCGATATTTGACTCAGAGTATCGATTTTTGCTACTGTAGGTAGCGTTAGATGGTGCTAGTCAGTTGTACTTGCACCAAATAGTGGGCCAACATGTTTGTTTTTTAAACTTTTATGTCCCTGACGTGTTCAAAACTAGTTGTTTTCTCATGCCCTCACTTGTCTCTCTGCAGCCGACATATAGTGAGCAATATGTTTGGGAACATCCAATTGCCGTACCGGAAAGCAATACATATAGAATCGTGAGAGTCGCAAGACATATTCTATCAATACGTGATTGTGTTTACATCTCTTGCCTTGGTATAGGCTCAGATTATATAGGCTATGTCGTCGCACTCCTATCGCACAGCACTGTAGCCTACACATACTGTCAAATAGGTGACCGGTCTATTTACTTTCGAGCATTCTTGGCTATTGAATGAGCAGTTGGTAAATGGTAGTCTACTATTTGTTGTGTCGCGGGAATAAACCAGATGTCAGAAAAGGAGAGACATGTCCTGCCATAGGATTATGACTTAGGCCTATATGACAAATGTAAAATAAATAGGTTAAGACTACACGATGCTATTTGATCGCCTTAGCAACGGCAAAGGAATCCGTTTTATCATTAGGCCTACATTTGACCGATTTCTACGAGCCTACCAGTAAAATAATTCCTGTGCATCAAACACTTCCCTTTCCTCCAAACAATAAAAAAAAACTACATTTGCTTGCAGTACAATTAATCAACCATGAGAAGTTGTGCGTAAGTAATGTCTGAGCTGTACGTGGAGAAACATACACTTTCCCGTGAACCTTTGTGGGACAACTGAGCACGTAATGTCTTTTGTGCGCGCACACACTTTTGGTAAACGAGGCCCCATGTTACGACATGAATCAAACTACCTACATTGTAAATATAGGCTAAATTACATTCAAGTTCATGCTAATGACAAAGTTATAGTCTCGTACTTCATTGAAATGGCATAGAAAGTAGTCACATCAATTAAATTGGTTAAAAAAAACAATACAGTATAGATATATATATATATATATTTTAAAGTATTTACATGCTAAGAGAGCAAGTATTTCACGTATAGTAGAACCATTGCAACAAGGATACACAGTTTCCAAAACAAACTGGTGTAAGAGCTTATGAAACAAGGGCTCCATTTCCTCAGCTTGTTCCACGAGTTTGTTCCACGTGTGAACCAATGACTCAGTGTGATTGGACATACGGAACCAGAGTTAAGATGTGCACATCCACTCCCGCATTGCAACCACTTCTCTATTCCTCGTGTCTAGCGTGAGGCAACCCTCCTCAGTGACATTAAGGGCAGCTAGCTACCTCATTCCCTTACACAACACACTGCAGCTGTCCATCATTCCGCTCAATTTCACTCTGGGGGGGGATCTCATATACAAGCACTGGACAAAAAGCACCATATACTAATCCAAATCCTATTTAGGATGGAAGGCACAGACAGAGTGCCAACAGGCCTGGGAACAGATTGTCCTACAGTCCTACCATTGGTCCTGTAAAACACACCGACAGGAAACTCAATTCATCAGCAGCACCGATGTTTATGATCCATATTCCATACCTCGCCCCCTTTTAGGAGACGAAAGTGGAAGAGAGGAAGGGAGATGAGAATGATATGTATCACAGGAGGTGTTCGGGCCAGAGGCGTGACAGGGGGCTGTAAATTGAGCGTTGTATCCCTGCTCTGGGCTGCACATCCGTTGGCCTGTCACGACATGGGAGTGAGTTACTGACGTTTTGATAGAATTCGTACAGACGTCCTTGGCTGGGACAGACCCGGTTACATTTGATTTATTTGACCATTTAGTCAGGAATATTGCTAAGAAGCTAAGAATCTAATTCAGTGTTCACTTTATGAGTGAGATCTTTTTCCAAGGAAACGTAGAAGATAATGCAGGGATTAAACATGGTCATACTTTTCCTTTAGCTAAACACAGAATCAATGGTGTTGATGGACCAGCCGGACAGGTTCAAAAGGTCACGTATCACAGCCACTCTGTCAATGCATTATAAACACTAAACCAGCCTAAACAGAACTCTCATAGAAACCTTTTTTTATTCTCAACAATATCTATGATTCATGACCGAGAAACTCATAAAACCTTGGCCACTAGAAAGATTGTGTGTATGTGTGTGTATGTGTCTGTCTGTCCGTGAGAGTGTGTGTGCCCCACACTCCCTACTTACGCCATAATTCCAGACAGGTGGAACATCTCGGCCGAGAGGTAGGCCATGTAGCTGTAAACGAACACGAAGAGGGGCTCGATGACGCGGGTGTGCGAGGTGAACCGGGAGGTGAAGGCCGCCAGGATACCGTAGATGGCGCCCACGGCGATGCCGCCCAGCGACACAATCAGGAAGCAGATGACCCCGAGGACCACGTCCATCAGCGTTACCTCACCTGCGCCAGAGTACTCCTCAAACAGGTGGTATAAGACCTAGAGTGGAGGGGAGGGAGAGAGAGACCTTCGAGACATGGCTCAAGTGTACAGAGAATAACAGAGCCCACGCCCGAGTGTGCTCCTCAAACAGGCGGTATAAGACCTACAGAGAATGGAGGGGGATTTGAAAATAATCTAAAATAAACAACTGGTTTGGATTCCGTTGGTTAAAGCATGGTGCTAGCACGCCAGGGTCATGAGTTTGATACCCGCTGGGGCCCCTTTAAAAATGCATACACTCCCTGTACTGTGGATAAAAGTGTCTACTGAGTGGCATAAAAACCTGCAGAAAAGATAAATCAATGTTCCCAATCCCTCGTGGACAGATGCACTCAACATAAATGGTATCATAGCAACAGACTGGGATGCGACAACTAACAAGGAACTTTATTCGGGGGGCCCTGATTTTTCTTCACTGATCTTCACTTTATTCGGGGGGGGGTATGGCACATAGACTTGCCCAAAACCTACACCCTACTTCCACTCTTCCATGATCTTTTACAACACATCTGCCCTCAGAACTTAATCAAGCATATGACGCAAAAAGTTGAGGTTTTAGTTCTGGGTTTCCAAGATGAAAGTTTTTACAACATGTTGTCCTGGTATTGCAAATAAACTGAACATAGCAGAACAATTCTGCACACGGGCGCCTGTCTGCCCCACAATATTAAAATGGTTCGGCTGAACTATTGTTCATTTAAGTCTCATGACTCCAAGGCTATTTTAAGTGAACTGGTCCTATCAAAACAGTCAGTGTGTGGAGACAGTATAATCAGTAAATATAGCAACAGGAACCACTGTGCATCACAATATATTCAGAATATATTCCACACTATGCCACACTTAATCAAAGCTACTTACAGAACAGTAGTGTATTTTTAGTAGGCCTATGTGATGCCTGCTTAATGCAAGGACGCAAACAGTAAAAGAAAACAAAACTAAATGTTTTTTCTACTTTATATTTTCAATGACCAACCCATAAGAGAGAGATGGTCCATCTCACAACTGTTTCAGAGGAAAGAGAAGGAAGTCATGAGAGAAAATAATTGAAAATAGATTTGGCCTCTGGTGGCCCACTAAACTGGGCCAGCATTCGCACAAAAGGTCACAAAAATCAACAAAAACCTAACCAACCAATCACTGTTGAGGAGCTAAATGTTAGGTAGAAGGTATGAATTCAATATCCAGTGACAGAAGTATGGTGGGATTTTCCTAAAAGACTAGGCCCAATTCAAAAATGAGGCTAATTTGATACTAGGCTATTCTGATTTCTTGTGCCAATAAGAACACGATCAACTAACAACAGAGTCCTCTTCATCTGGAGGATGAATGTAGCCTACTTCTGAAAATATAGTTTGGTTTTATTATATTGTACTGCATAGCATAGTGCTGTATAGTATTGTACTGCATAGCATAGTGCTGTATAGTATTGTACTGCATAGCATAGTGCTGTATAGTATTGTACTGCATAGCATAGTGCTGTACAGTATTGTACTGCATAGCATAGTGCTGTACAGTATTGTACTACTGCATAGTGCTGTATAGTATTGTACTGCATAGTGCTGTATAGTATTGTACTGCATAGCATAGTGCTGTATAGTATTGTACTGCATAGCATAGTGCTGTATAGTATTGTACTGCATAGCATAGTGCTGTATAGTATTGTACTGCATAGCATAGTGCTGTATAGTATTGTACTGCATAGCATAGTGCTGTATAGTATTGTACTGCATAGCATAGTGCTGTATAGTATTGTACTGCATAGCATAGTGCTGTATAGTATTGTACTGCATAGCATAGTGCTGTATAGTATTGTACTGCATAGTGCTGTATAGTATTGTACTGCATAGTGCTGTACAGTATTGTACTGCATAGTGCTGTACAGTATTGTACTGCATAGGATAGTGCTGCATAGAATTGTACTGCATAGGATAGTACTGCATATAATTGTACTGCATAGGATAGTGCTGCATAGTATTGTACTGCATAGTATTGTACTGCATATTATTGTACTGCATATGATAGTGCTGTATAGTATTGTACTGCATAGGATAGTGCTGTATAGTATTGTACTGCATAGCATAGTGCTGTATATTATTGTACTGCATAGTGCTGTATAGTATTGTACTGCATAGCATAGTGCTGTATAGTATTGTACTGCATAGCATAGTGCTGTATAGTATTGTACTGCATAGTGCTTTATAGTATTGTACTGCATAGCATAGTGCTGTATAGTATTGTACTGCATAGTGCTTTATAGTATTGTACTGCATAGCATAGTGCTGTATAGTATTGTACTGCATAGGATAGTGCATAGTGCACAGCTTCTATCTCAAGGCCATCAGACTGTTAAACAGCCACCACTAACATTGAGTGCCAACACACTGAAACTGACTCAACACCAGCCACTTTAATAATGGGAATTGATGGGAATGATGTAAATATATCACTAGCCACTTTAAACAATGCTACCTTATATAATGTTACTTACCCTACATTATTCATCTCATATGCATACGTATATACTGTACTCTATATCATCGACTGCATCCTTATGTAATACATGTATACTCATCTTAATAATAATAATATATGCCATTTAGCAGACGCCTTTATAGTGCTTATGTGCATACATTCTACGTATGGGTGGTCCCGGGAATGAACCCACTACCCTGCGTTACAAGCGCCATGCTCTACCAACTGTGCTACAGAAGGACCACCCATCTTATATGTATATACTGTACTCGATACAATCTACTGTATCTTGCCTATGCTGCTCTGTACCATCACTCATTCATATATCCTTATGTACATATTCTTTATCCCCTTACACTGTGTATAAGACAGTAGTTTAGGAATTGTTAGTTGATTACTTGTTGGTTATTACTGCATTGTCGGAACTAGAAGCACAAGCATTTCGCTACACTGCATTAACATCTGCTAACCATGTGACAAATAACATTTGATTTGATTTGATTTGATATTGTACTGCATGGCATAGTGCTGTATAGTATTGTACTGCATAGGATAGTGCTGTATAGTATTGTACTGCATAAGATAGTGCTGTATAGTATTGTAGTGCATAGCATAGTGCTGTATAGTATTGTACTGCATGACATTATCTATTATTGGGGGAAACCCTGACGTGATTGTACTGTAATTCATTCATTGATTGTCTAGAATTGCATTGTACTGTATTGCCCTGCATTACACTGCATACCACCCCATCCACCACTCACCACAGTGACGGCATCATTGAGCAGCGACTCTCCGAACACCAGAATGTGCAGCAGCTCGTTGATGTGGATCTCCTCAAACACAGCCAGCACGGCCACCGGGTCCACGGCTGAGATGATGCTCCCGAACAGCAGGCAGGGCAGCAGCTCCACCTGGCTCAGGTATGTGCCCTCGATCTGGCACACGGCGTAGAGGAGACCCCCTACGAAGAAGGCGTTCCACAGGGTGCCGACCACGGCGAACATCAGGATGGTGCCGATGTTCTCCATGAACGGCCGGATGGGCAGGAAGTAGCCCGCATCCAGGATGATCGGGGGGAGGAGGCACAGGAAGAAGAGGTTGGAGTCCAGCACGGGGGGTACCTCCTCGCCCGCCAGCTTGATGAGGCCGCCGACCAGGAGGCCCACCACAATGAGCAGACAGGACTCGGGCACGATGCTGGACAGCCGGGGGATCAGGTGGAACCCTGAGGGAGGGAGAAGGTGATTAGATTCATTGTTCTCAAGGTTTACACTTTCTAGGCGGGATCTGGAATGTGCCAGTCGCCTTAAGCTACAAACTCATTGAAGATAAGGACCAGAAAACAATCACCAGTGACTCACTGAACCGGTTTGAGTTGAAAGCCCCACCAAATGCATATTCAGAATAGACTTAAGTGGAACAGAATCACATTATTTGTTCTCTTTTTCATAGCTAATTTAACATGCCAGTGCTTGCTTGCACAAGTGCCATTTCAACAGACCACAACATATCTAGGCCTCGTAGATATGGCTGG
Organism: Oncorhynchus keta; assembly: GCF_023373465.1. Classification (NCBI taxonomy): domain Eukaryota; kingdom Metazoa; phylum Chordata; class Actinopteri; order Salmoniformes; family Salmonidae; genus Oncorhynchus; species Oncorhynchus keta. The sequence goes on from NC_068454.1 coordinate 58,905,661, forward strand.
TGGGTGTGAAAACGCACAGAGGAAACAAACTTGATATCTGGCCAGAATCTGCAAGTCAGAACACGAGAAGAGTGGGCCGCATTTTCAATGTCACACAACCACAGTATCACATGTATTTTGTCAGAGGTGGAAATTGTTATGCAAATCAAATTCCTCATAATATGAATCATGTGACTCCTTTCAGAGAGAAACCACACACAGACCATTCTCGTTGTGACCATATGACATTGTCACTGAGGAAAACTTGACTGAAAAAGGTTAACTTCAACTTCACATTAACTAGGCCTAGTATGGGACCTCCCGAGTGGCGCAGTGGTCTAAGGCACTGCATTGCCGTGCTAGCTGTGCCACTAGAGATTCTGGGTTCGAGTCCAGGCTCTGTCGCACAATTGGCCCAGCGTCGTCCGGGTTAGGGGAGGGTTTGGCCGGCAGGGATGTCCTTGTCCCATCACGCTCTAGCGATTCCTGTGGCGGCACACGGCTGGCATCCGGGTTAAGTGGGCATTTCTAACAGAAAAATATGGTCTTTTTTTCTGATAGTTTATTTCCTAATCCAATTTCCTTATTTCAACAAAGCTATTACAATTAGCTGCCATGGCAACACAGTTTGGTTGTCTCAACATTGGCTCAGACAGGCTAGCTTAGTCCCAGGGCCCAGTTTTTCAAAACGCTTAATCTGGATCAGAATGAATGATCCTGTAATCCTATTTTCTTGCTATCCAGGATCAGATTGATCTGACTGTTTTTGAGACAATAAATCAGATACCACAATATCAATGTCACAGAATCAGGATTTTCAGTGCTTTTGAACAGGCCATCTACTAGACAGGTTGTGGTACTACCTCTAAACTGTCATAGGGGAAAACAGAGATGAGTAAACCACATTAATAATAAAAGGGACCTTGAGTGACCTAAAGTGACCTTTGACACTTCTCAATAACAAAATGACCACTTAGGCCAACCCAAACTGTGGTCAATTTAACACAATGAAACTTTGGTTTTCAGATATAAGAATGTTTTTTAAAACATCCTTAGTTTAGTTACATTGAAATGTCTTGAAATGTCTGGGCCCGGGAAACTGCTAAACGAATGCCTTTTCAAGCCTTAAGTGGAAACTATCTGACAAATGTTTTCAAGTGGTGAAATAGAAAGAGACATTTGAACTGACAGGCTAGCCCATCAATGGAGGGCATCTGAAACTGTGACCCATCAAATCCCATTACTCCTAAAGCCTTTCTGTAGTCTGATCACGAAACCCTGACACAGAATCAACACAGTGTCCATTTACATTGCTGCCGCATGAGGGTAAGCGTGGCACGTTGGCAGCACCATCTGGCCTGGCTAACACAGGGTGTGATCCCACTGGGACATTGAGAGGAGATGAGAGGCAGGCAGGCAGGCAAGTAAGTAAACTGCCCTTCAACGCTCACACCCTGAGCATAGCTAATTAGCATGTCATCATTTGCAGACTGTAGTGTTAGTTACGTAATGGTCACTGTCGGAGGTTTTCAAGGATAGGAGAGGAACGTGGAGAGGAACGTGTAAAACAGCAGGAGTCTAGCGCTTACGGTGGGAAACAGTAAGAGTCTGCAAATTATAGAAACAATTAACTTTGTCAATGTCTTCACAGATGATGCCTTCTTGAACGTACAAAAAAACCCTGCAATCTCCCGGGTATACAGAGAATCTGATGTTTTTCATCAACTCAGTCAGCTGGAAGGCAACACTTTCAGTGTTGGACACACTCTTTCACGGGCTAAACAAATCCATTAATGGAGTCCAGAACACTTCCACGCACTGCTGCCGTTTTAAAGCACTTTTACCGCTCTAGCGCAGAGTCCAGTGAGAAACGGCCAAAAGAGGCCTAATCTTCACAGAAAGAGATGTGTGGTGCTAGGGGCACTCTTCGCCTTTCAACCGGCCTCGTCAGGAAACTGGCACCATTCCACAAATCCCAGGAAGCATCTCCATGTGGGAAAACAAAGGAGTTAAGATAACACGGACTAATTGGAAGGCACTACAAAAGGCTCAGGCCACCTGGCTCTGCCTTTTTTGTGGAGATATGCGCATCCCTCTTGCGAAGAGGGGTTTGTGAGCTTGACGTGTAGCCTACCGTGTTCTCTCAGAGACTTGTGTTTATGCACAATATGCAGAGAAACTCATTAACCCCTAACCGATTTGATAGAGTGCGGGCTGTTTTAATTAGACAGACATTAGCTTACACCTCAGCCCCAGCCAACCACATTACACAGTTAGGCTTAAGCAAGTGGTGACTGAATAGAAGCTTGAGAAACAACCTGTACCAAACTACTTCTGAGGAGCTGTCGGAATGCCTAAGTCATGCTGGTACTAGTACATAAGACAGTGTGGTATTCAAAATTCTTCAGCCAGGATCCCATTTTGTCACGGCAGAATTCCTGGGGACCCCATTTTTTTTGTGTGTGTTTTTTTTTACCCAATCATTTCCCATGACTAAAAGACACATTTCGATTTTCACATCAACAAATAACCTTGAATTCATAGCATTTTCATTCATTTTCAATACAATCAATCAATATTTTTTCTGTTTATCTTTCTCAAACTTTTGTATATTGCCCCATACAACAATTGGTACTCCAAAACAAAATTAGGAATAAAAAATGTTAACGAAAGATAAATAAATAGGTGACCCCACAGCAGTTTCCCCGTTGCGACTCCGACATAAGAGCTTGTTGGATGTGTTGCCAGGTGAAAGAAAACAGTGGGACACAGCGTTTCCTCTGGAAATTTCCTGAAAAGCAATAACGAGTATTGGAATGCGTGTCCTTCCAGAATTGACTAACATTGAAGTGGAATTGGCCCCAACCCTGATGCATATCCTGCAAAACATAGCTTCGGTCCCTAAGGGAAGTGCGCCTTCTATTTCCTTTGAGTAGGGACTCTGATCCAGAGAGACTTCGGGTTCCCAGACTTCCAAATTCTGAATCACAATCCATAAATAACCTGGCTGCAGCAAGTTGTCAAATCCCAGAGCTTCGACAGGAAACGGGACACCAAGGTTGTATGCGTGTCAGTTACTGCACGTGGTTGGAAAGGTTTGAGCTGTCAGCACTAGGTCTGATGCATCTCCTCAATGCATTCTCTCCTATCTAAAGTTGTCACTATATCATGACATTTTTCAATGCAATTTTTATTTCAGTCTGTGGCGTCAGTCAAAAGACTGTTTGAGAATACAAGTCTGTTCTTTGACAGCAAGGTTTCCCATCTGAGGTCACACATCTTGCTTTAGGGTAGTTGTGATCTAATTAGTGTTTTAAACACATTGTTCAAATATAGGCAGAGTTGGAGAGTAATTGATTACATGTAACGGTTTACAAAAAACTCAACTGTAATCCATTTCCAGCTAAAATATTGTACTCAGATTAGAGATACTTTTGAAAAACATTACTTCCAGGATTACTTTTAAATTCAGACAGGATGTTTCTGAAAGAAAGACATTCCAATTAGCATTGGCAAATGGCGCAAGTTTAAGTTTGTTCCGCCTGAGCGAGTCTGACTAAAAGTCAGACCACTATGATGACACAGCAAATGCATTTGATGGATCGCTGGAAAAGAGCAGGAATAGGCTTTTGTAGGCTACAGTCCAAGCTATGTCTTCCAATGTTGCGACTGGTGTCGGAATCCAACGCTTGATATCTACACGATGTGACTCACGCTGTCACTCTCTCATTTAGCTATTTGCGCCTTATGGATTGTGGTGGATGTGGATGGCTGTTCACAAATGTGTGTGTAATGTCAGTGTCACCAATAAAAGGTAAATAATAGGTCAAGGAAATAAAAGCTCAGACACACAGGTAGGATTGTCAAATGTTTACCTGAGTGCCGGCCATCAGTCTCTTTTGTGTTCACACAGCAAAGACCTTGGAAGTCGTCAGCCACTCAACCTTGATAAAATAGTCCAAAACAGAAGGTGGCCGTATCGTTGCTTGGCAATGTATACAGTTGAAGTCAGAAGTTTACATTCACCTTAGCCAAATACATTTAAACTCAGATTGACAATTCCTGACATTTAATCCTAGTAAAATGTCCCTGTATTAGGTCAGTTAAGATCACCACTTTATTTTAAGAATGTGAAATGTCAGAATAGTAGTAGAGAAAATGATTTATTCCTTTCCTCACATTCCCAGTGGTTCAGAGGTTTACATACACTCAATTAGTATTTGGTAGCATTGCCTTTAAATTGTTTAACTTGAGTCAAACATTTCAGATAGCCTTCCACAAGCTTCACACAATAAGTTGAGTTTTGGCCAATTCCTCCTGATAGAGCTGGTGTAACTGAGTCAGGTTTGAAGGCCTCCTTACTCACACACGCTTTTTCAGTTCTGCTCACAAATTTTCTATAGGATTGAGGTCAGGGATTTGTGATGGCCACTCCATTAACTTGACTTTGTCGTCCTTAAGCCGTTTTGCCACAACTGTGGAAGTATGCTTGGGGTCATTGTCCACTTGGAAGACCCATTTGGGACCAAGCTTTAACTTCCTGACTGATGTCTTGAGATGTTGATTCAATATATCCACATAATATTCCTTCCTCGTGATGCCATCTATTTGGTGAAGTGCACCAGTCCGTCCTGCAGCAAAGCACCCACACAGCATGATACTGCCACCCCCGTGCTTCATGGATGGTGTTCTTCAGCTTGAAAGCACCATCCTTTTTCCTCCAAACATAACAATGGTCATTATGGCCAAACAGTTCTATTTTTGTTTCATCAGACCAACGGACATTTCTCCAAAAAGTACAATCTTTGTCCCCATGTGCAGTTGCAAACCGTAGTCTGGCTTTTTTAAATGCCGGTTTTGGAGCAGTGGCTTCTTCCTTGCTGAGCAGCCTTTCAGGTTATGTCGATATAGGACTCGTTTTATTGTGGATATACATACTTTTGTACTGGTTTCTTCCAGCATCTTCACAAGGTCCTTGGCTGCTGTTCTGGGATTGATTTGCACTTTTCGCACCAAAGTAAGTTAATCTCTAGGAGACAGAACATGTCTCCTTCCTGAGCGGTATGGTGGCTGCGTGGTCCCATGATGTTTATACTAGCGTGCAATTGTTTGTGCAGATGAACAAGGTACCTTCAGGCATTTGAAAATTGCTCCCAAGGATGAACCAGACTTTTCTTGGCTGATTTATTTTGATTTTCCCATGATGTCAAGCAAAGAGGCACTGAGTTTGATGGTAAGCCTCGAAATACATCCACAGGTACACCTCCAATTGACTCAAATTATGCCAATTAGCATAATCAGAAGCTTCTCAAGCCATTACATCATTTCTGGAATTTCCCTGGCTGTTTAAAGGAACAGTCAATTTAGTGTATGTAAACTTCTGACCCACTGGAATTGTGATACAGTGAATTATAAGTGAACTAATCTGTCTGTAAACAATTGTTGGAAATATTACTGGTGTCATGCACAAAGTAGATGTCTTAACAAACTATAGTTTCGGCAAGTCAGTTTAACAAGAAATTTGTAAAGTGGTTGAAAAACAAGTAAATGACTCCAACCTAAGTGTATGTTAACTTCTGACTGCGTATTGCTTATGGTCTAGATGCCAAGCCATCTGCGCAAATGTTCCTATTTAGTAGAAACCCCTTGTTGGTACTAGCCAGGTGGCCACAGCTAGAAAACTACCTAGCAAGACAACAAAGAAACAATTTAATTCACTCTCCATAATCCCATACTGCCAGTGCCAGCCCAAAGCCAAATGTTTAGCTAGCTAGCTGACATTAGCATATTCGCTGGCTAGCACAACATAGCAGCTGTTTCATGGAAACTAGCTAATCCATTGTGATTTAAGTATAATGTGAAAACTAGCTAGAGGTTAGCTAGCTTGGAGGAAGCATTTACTGTTGTGTGCATTGCATTGCGTCTGTGCACTTAGCTATCTAGCTAGCTACCAACCCATAGCCTACATTGCATATGAAGAGTGACTGGCTCATCCGTGGATGAATGGAGAAAATGCTTTCTTTTAAAAATACATTTGATGGCTCCCCCATGTGAAGGTTTGTGCTCTCTGACTGGCTCAAAGTCAAGTTCTTGGCCACTGACGAGTGTTGCGATAGGTTCGTCTCTACAGGGTCAGAACGCAGCAGGTACAACTTATTCTAGCAAGAGAAGGAACGGCCTCCCACTGTGATAAGTACATATCAGAAATCGATCGGCAGTGAGATTCTCTGTGCGTTTCATGCTTAAGGACGTAGCCTGCAGGAAAAAGGCAGACCGGTCAAAGCTGGATGGACTAAAGTGGTTACGACTGCAACCACTAAACTGCCAGATGTCAAACCGTCAATTCAGGACTGGAACGCTAAATTACCCATTATCCCTCATGTGTGACTGTGGGGGACAAGGGTTTGTGTGAAGACTGTCTGACGAGGAAGGGAATGACTCATCGCCCCTGGACAAGGAGCTCTTTCACCTCGAAAGGTCTGTGTTAGTCCTCCTAGCTAGGTCACACCCAAAGGCTTAAGACAATACAAACACAAGAGGGCAGGTAGCAAGCAGAGCTGAAAAACAAAGGTTTACTGTATTACATATTGTTGAGCTCCTTTCAGAAAATGGTTTGGCCTAAACACTGGAGGCACTTTTGATGTGCCTGAAGCTCCTAGCCAGATGGATGACAGCTCACACATTCTCTAGCGCGGGAGGGGGGGGTCAAACACATGGCCCACTTGGTTTTAGAAAAAAACTTTATTTAACATTTTTGATCACTGAAATGAAAGCAAGACAGTAAGGGTGGATCGGACACTCCAAAAACGATAGAGGACAATTTACAAATTGAGAAGAAAAAAAACATTTTCAGTGCGGCCCTCTGGACCTTGAAGAGCGAATGCAGCCCACGTGGAAAAAAGTGTTTGACCACCCCTCTGCTCTAGTGGCTCACTCCAATCATGGCCTCCAGTAGTATTCACCCTCTTCAGTGGCAAGTACATATCACATCTGGAGATAAGGGAGAACATTGGGATCAAAGACCGCTTCCAGTGACTGATTGCTGGTATCCCACCGCCGACACAGGTTCGCCATGTGTATGGATAAGTGCACTTCAGTGAGCAGCATGGTACTGATAAGCCATGGTGGGGTCAATGGAATGTCCCTTCCTAACCTTATTTCCTTTCTGGTGTTTATCACATTTGGTCTCAATCATTACTGTGCCTCAAACTGACACCATGTTGGGTATTTTTTTATTTATTTAAATAGGTCATGGTTGCGATGACAGATTTTTCGAGCCCGCTCCTCTGGAAACGTCTTTCTCAAAGCTACGGATCTGGATCTGTGTTATTTTACACGATGATTTTTCTACGTAGCTGCTACTCACACTCCACCTCCATGTCTCTCTTTACTCACCCTGTTTTGAACCATGATGATGATGATGTAGGCTATATTTGATCAAAGTACCAAGAATAACGTCTTGACTACTTTATTCAAATAAGACACTTCCAAGCCATCATGCCAAAACATCCTACTGTCAGGGTCAGTGACCAAATCCACAACACTACCCCGATGCACAGGCTGAAATAAACAGACGAAAAGAGGCAGAGAGAAAGAAGTGTCTGAGTGCTCTTTGTGAAAGTGGGTATTAATTATTTATCTAAACAACCTCGTCATTAAACAAAGATCTCATCCTGGAGTAATTGGCAATGGTGGTATTTCAAAGCCAGACATTCAAGTTTTCATAACAATTGGTAATCTGCCTTTTTGGACGCCGATTATGGCCGATTACATTGCAATCCATGAGGACACTCTGTGGCAGGCTGACCACCTGTTACGCGAGTGCAGCGTCAAAAGGGCCGTGTGCCTGCAAGGAGCCACGGTAAGTTGCTCGCTAGCATTAAACTTATCTTAAAAAACAATCAATCTTCACATAATCACTAGTTAACTACACATGGTTGATGATATTACTAGCTTAACTAGCTTGTCCTACATTGCATATAATCAATGTGGTGTCTTAATTTATCATTAATTAACAGGCAACAGCCTACTTCAAATTCACCAAACGGGTGATGATTTAACAAAAGCACATTCGTGAAAAAAGCACAATAGTTGCACAAATGTACCAAACCATAAACATCAATGGCTTTCTTAAAATCAATACACAGAAGTATATATTGTTTTACCTTCATATTTAGTTAAAAATAAATTCATGTTCGCAGGCAATATTAACGAGAAAAATCGTGTCACTTCTCTTGCATTCAGTGCAAGCAGAGTCAGGGTATATGCAACAGTTTGGGCCACCTGGCTCGTTGCGAACTGTGTAAAAACCGTAATTAATTTGCCAGAATTTTACATAATTATGACATAACATTGAAGGTTGTGCAATGTAACAGTAATATTTAGACTTGGGGTTGCCACCTGTTCGGCGAAATACGGAACGGTTCCTGAAAGAACAAATGTTTTGTTTTCGAAATGATAGTTTCCGGATTTGACCATATTAATGACCAAAGGCTCGTATTTCTGTGTTCATCATATTAAAATGAAGTGTAATTTGATATAGCAGTCTGACTGAGCGGTGGTAGGCAGCAGCAGGCTCGTAAGCATTCAAACACTTTACTGCGTTTGCTAGCAGTTCTTAGCAATGCTTGAAGCACAGCGCTGTTTATGACTTGAAGCCTATCAACTCAAGAGATTAGGCTGGCAATACTAAAGTGCCTATAAGAACATCAAACAGTCAAAGGTATATGAAATACAAATGGTATAGAGAGAAATAGTCGACGCATCATAATAATAACAACAACCTAAAACTTCTTAATTGGGAATATTGAACCACAACTTCCATATGTTCTCATGTTCTGAGCAAGGAACTTAAACGTTAGCTTTTTTACATGGCACATATTGCACTTTTACTTTCTTCTCCAACACTGTGTTTTTGCATTATTTAAGCCAAATTGAACAGGTTTCATTATTTATGTTATTTGTTATTATTATTGTTATTATTTATATTAAGTTAAAATAAAAGTGTTCATTCAGTATTGTTGTAATTGTCATTATTACAAATTATATTATGTCATTATTACAAATTATATTATATTATTATTCTTGATGCTCATAAAATTTCAGATGGACAATTCATTATTATTTTTCTTGCCAATGAGGTGCATGCCTTGGATTTTAGACGGATGTAAAATCAAGATCTTCTGTGGCAGAAGTCTATTGAGACAGTCTTTAGTGTTGTCACAATACAGAAATTTGACTGTGATACCCAATGCCATCACGATTCCAAAATTATACCACGACAAAAAAAGAAGCCGTATTAGCCATTCACAGAATGACTCTTAATCAATACAGATAAAACGTAGCTACTGCTGTGTACAATTGTCGGGCATCTTTTGAGTTAAATATCAATCAATTTGACAGCCATGTGTGCATTAATGCAAGTACTCTCTGGTCAGGGGTACGCCAAATAAAAATGTGATTCACATTTTTTTTTTAAGGTATGTTTTTTAAAACAATAAAATGTTTCACATTTTCAAACAGTCAATTTAGTAAGGCACGCATCCAGATACCAGCTCTAGTGGTAGTACTGCTACTACCAGCAGTACTACACCTGCACCTGTCGATGACACAAGTTGTTCTGCTTCCACGAACACATCCAATGCTACCATCAGTAATTCTTAATTTGTTGTTAGCCCAGCTAGCATGAACACTGACAGTTGTGAATCTGATGCAGCCGAGGAGCTACTGCCCCCTTACCTGGGAAAGCACCGAACAACAGCCCGGGACTTTGGACAATCGAAGAGGCGCAAATATGATGAGAACTACATTTATTTGGGGTTCACTTATACTGGGAGTAGTGACTTTCCTCAGTCACAGTGTGTTATATTTGCAAAAGTACTCTCACACAACTCGATGAAACCTTCACTCTTGCACAGACATTTAAAAACAAAACATGCCAATTTGAAAAATAAGCCACAGGAGTTTTTTGAGTGAGAATTAAGATGACTTTCGAATAGTAAGACATGTATAAAAGCAACAGATACCATTAATAAGAAGGGGCTAGAAGCGTCTTATATGGTGAGCTACCAAGTGGCTAGGACAGGCAAGCCACATACTATTTGTGGAGGACTTAATTATTCCTGCTGTTGTGGATATGGCTGAGACAATTCTGGGGGAAAAGGCAAAAAAACTATACAGACAATTCTTTCATCAAACAACACTGTTTCACGACCCATCAGTGACATGGCAGGGGATATTTTGAAACAATCACTGCTTCGCATACAAGCCAGTGCGTTACAGCTGGATGAGTCAGACGTGGCGGGCCTGGCACAGCTCCTGGTATATGTCCGTTATGTTTATGGGGAGTCAATTAAGGAAAACATCCTCTTCTGCAAACAGGAGGGGATATTTTGAAAGTACTGGACAGCTTTGTGACATCAAATGGACTATGGTGGTCAAGATGTGTTGGTGTCTGTACTAATGTCGCAAAAGCCATGACAGGGAGACAGTGGTAACGCGTGTGCAAGCAGTTGCTCCCAACGCGACTTGGGTACACTGCAGCATCCACCGAGAGGCTCTTGCTGCCAAAGGAATGCCTGACAGCTTGAAAGACGTTTTGGACACCACAGTGAAAATTTTTAAATTTGTTAAACCAAGGTCCCTGAACTCTCATGTATTTTCTGCACTATGCAATGATATGGGCAGCGACCATGTAACACTTTGACAACACATAGAAGTGCGCTGGTTATCAAGGGGCAAAGTTCTTTACTGACCATAATTTTCACTTGTCTGACCGCTTGCATGATGACGAGTTTCTCACACAACTGGCCTATCTGGGTGATGTTTCTCGCCTGAATGATCTGAATCTCGGCTTACAGGGACTCTCCGCAACTACAATCAATGTGAGGGACAAAATTGAGGCTATGATTAAGAAGTTGGAGCTCTTCGGTCTGTATTAAAAACAACACACAGGTCTTTCCATCATTGTATGATTTTTTGGTGTGCAAATTAACTCAAGCTTACGGACAATGTAAAATGTGATATCGCGAAGCACCTGAGTTGGGTGCGCAATTATGCAGGTCCTTTCCCGAAACGGATGACACAAACAACTGGATTCGTTATCCTTTTCCAACTCTGCCTCTAGTCCACTTACCGATATCTGAACAAGAGCCACATCAAAATTGCAACAAGCGGTTCTATGAAAATTGAATTTAATCAGAAGCTGTTGCCAGATTTCTGGATTGGGCTACGCTCAGAGTATCCTGCCTTGGCAAATCGCACTGTTAAGACACGGATGCCCCTTTCAACCACGTATCTATGTGAGAGTGGATTCTCGGCCCTCACTAGCATGAAAACTAAATACAGGCACAGAATGTGTGTGGGAAATTATTTAAGACCGAGACGAGTTATGAGCATCCTTTCAAACACACCCTTCTCAGTTATTCACGATTTTTGATGAACAAATAAGGTTTTATATGTAAGATGGTTAAATAAAGAGCAACATTTTAGATTATTATTATTTGTGCCCTGGTCCTATAAGAGGTCGTTGTCACTTCCCACAAGCCGGGTTGTGACAAAAAACTAATTCTTATGTTTAATAAATGTATCGTATTGTGTGTGGCAGGCTTACAATGATGGCAAAAAACAACATTTGAGAGTGCGCTGACCCTGGTGCTGGAGGGGGTACGCAGCTGGAGGTTGAATGTTTGAAGGGGTACGGGACTATAAAACGTTTAGGAACCACTGCATTAATGAATCAATTATACAATGAATTTGACTTATGTTGTTGATTGGTAAAAACTAACAGTAATCATTCATTTGAATGGTAAATCTCTATTGATAAAATGGGTAAATCTATTGGATAGGCAGATTAATAGCAAAGGTGAATGCATTGCCTACTCAATAGGAGTGTGTGCATGCATTGAGTTATTGAGCTTGTGTTGGCTGGATTCTATCAGTTTCCCTTCCAATGTATACTTATTTTCACTTACATAGTACTAGGGGTAGTGAATTGATGTTAGCTTCAACTGTAAGCTAGCAAGGAAAGTTAGCCTAAAAAGCTATATAGCTAGCAAGCTAACATTACCGTTATCTTATTGCATTGTAAAGTGCTGTAGCTGTATACAGAGGTTGTTTTTGAGAACAGTAATTAACGTTTTCAACATTTCATGTTGCATTATTCGAGTGTCTTAACTTGTGCAGCAGGAGTTGGGAGTGAACTTGTTGCAGCCCAGACTCAGTGGTTCCTCAGGACAGGCTGGCTAGCAATTTCTGTATACCGTGCAACACTGGTGGGATCTTACGCAACAAACCTCTTACTGGAAGTCCTATTTGAAGGAACTGGTTCAGAAATAGTTTGTGTCCTTTACACTTCTTATACTCAGTCCACATATTTCTGCACCAAAGGTTTGTTTTCATAATGAGTTTTGGCAGGACTCTGATACTATGCAACGTTAACCATCAGTGAGAAATGTAATTGTTGCTCTGTCGACAAATTCCAACTTCCGACTGTCACATCCATCCATCCATCCAATGCTGCAACCAATTGATGAGATCCGTCCGAGAAGACGCAAATCAAATAGAATTCTAATCAAAGCTCAACGGCAAACTAATTGATGTTTACAGATCTCCATCGATGTTTAAGATACCGGAGCATTAGCCTATTGCCCTCTGAAGATTAGTCATGCCTCAGTGACAAACTGAAGATAAATGTTCAATGTTGACATGTGAAGCCATCAGCACGTCCCCCACAAGGGTTCCCTTGTGTTCATGGTAAGGAGTGGCTCTATGGCCTTATCCATCAGATGAAGGTGGATCTCTTTCTTCCCCTATGCTATTGGTGACAGATTACAGTGAGCCACAGGGATGAGAAGAATGCAAAAGATAATGTCTGAGACAAAGACAAGACTAAAGCGTAGGCTATCCAACACTATTCACTGCAATAATTGTAGGTCTGTATCCCGAAGACGACAATTATGAACCCGATTCAATTAGGATATTTGTTCATATGGACAATCAACCTGTGAATACCCTGGTAATACATAGATAAAACATTTAAAAACTTGACTAGTCTGTCGATGGGATGTAAAAAGTTAAAGAACCATATAAGCAAATAATGGGAAAACCTGTAAAGTCGTAAAACACTGTGGCAGGAAAGGGAAGTGTCATTTTAGTTAATGATATAGGCTTACTTATTATCTCTCCCAGACTTCCACACAGTCATTAAATATTAGGTCTGAAGGCCACTGTGTCAAATAAGGCAAAGGTTGCATCTTCTGAATCCACTGTCACATTACTCAGCTATGGGCTAAAGACCACCTAAACGTTTCAGTGCTAACTAAGCTTGCTTGCAGAGCCGAATGTGTAATCTTTTACACTTCGTACACTGGAGTCGTGTCCGGGTAATTAAGCTTTTAAATACTCGCGCCAGAAGCAGTGCTTAGAGAAACAGATTATGTAGGCCAGGTTTCTCATTACAGCAGACTCATTTGGAAGGCATCCTCATGTTTACGCAGAAAACCAACCTTGAGCAAACTGAGATAAAATGACAAACCTGGTATTTGAGCCCACTGGAGCCATTTATCCTATTAGCTCTACTTTCAGACCACTCCTTGTTCGTGACAACTCAAGGCGATTGTAACAAGGTGACTGGGTTTGATGTTGTAAAATTATTAGGCCTAATCTAATTATGGTGTCCATTGGCAGGCCGCGGTTCCGGTAGTAATAGATTATACTGCTTCGTGACGTACAACATCTCCATATTGTTACAATATGCCCAGCAGTTGTGCTGTCCGCCTCTTAGGCTTATCATCCATCTCAGTTGTATGTTTACTGTAGATAACGGCCTCTTAAATCTTCTGAAAGAGTGCCTTGATCTTTCAGTGAACCCTTTGTGGTAGAAACAAAATTTTACGAGAGATACAGGCTCCAAGTGTAAACTCGTGAAAATAAACAAATAGGGCTGGACTTACAGGGCTGCCCGCTGGCCCGGGGAGGTTTTGGAGATCCTCCATGCCAGTCAATCTGCGTCAATGGGCCAGTGAAAAATACATATAGTGCTAGGTCAAGGGGTCTGAATCATTTCCGAATGCACACTGTATTTATGAATGTACGTACACACACCAAAAGTTTGGACACACCTAGTCATTCAAGGGTTTTTCTTTCGTTTTTACTATTTTCTACATTGTAGATTAATGGTGAAGACATCAAAACTATGAAATCATGTACAGTAGTAACCAAAAGTGTTGAGATTCTTTCAAGTAGCCACCCTTGCCTCGATGACAGATTTTGCACACTCCTGGCACTCTCAGCCAGCTTCATGAGGAATGCATTTCTATTTACAGGTGTGCTTTGTTAAAAATGTATTTGTGGAATTTCCTTCTTAGTGTGTTTGAGCCAATAAGATGTGTTGTGACAAGGTAGGGGTGATATACAAAAGATAGCCCTATTTGGTAAAAGACCAAGTCCATATTATGGCAAGAACAGCTCAAATAAGCAAAGAGAAACAACAGTCCATTATTACTTTAAGAGATTAAGGTCAGTCAAACTCTGGAAATGTTTTATAACTGAACTTTTCTTCAAGTGAAATCGCAAAAACCATCCAGCTCTATGATGAATCTGGCTCTCATGAGGACCACCACAGGAAAGGAAGACCCAGAGTTAACTCTAAAGAACTTATTCTCTGCAGCAGAGTTATCAGACTCAGATTGCAGCCCAAATCAATGCTTGAGTTCAAGTAACAGACACATCACATCAACTGTTCAGAGACTGTCAAATCAGGCTTTCGTGGTTGAATTGCTGCAAAGAAACCACTACTAAAGGACACCAATAATAATAATAAGAAGAAGAGACTTGCTTGGGCCAAGAAACACGAACAATGAACATTAGACTGGTGGAAATCTGTCCTTCGGTCTGATATTTGGTTCCAATAGGCGTGTCTTTGTGAGATGCAGAGCAGGTGAATGGATGATCTCCGCATGTGTGGTTCCCACCGTGAAGCATGGGGGAGGAGGTGTGATGGTGCTTCGCTGGTGACAGTGTCTGTGATTTATTTAGATTTTTTTTTAAAGGCACGCAACCTGCATGGCTACCACAACATTCTGCAGCGATACACCATCCCATCTGGTTTGCACTGAGTGGGATGTTAATTTGTTTTTTACAGGACAATGACCCAACATTCCTCCAGGCTGTGTAATGGCTATTTGACCAAGGAGAGTAGAGTGCTGCATCAGATGACCTGGCCTCCACAAATTACCTGACCTCAACCCAATTGAGACGATTTGGGATGAGTTGGACCGCAGCATGAAGGAAAAGCAGGCAACAAGAGCTCAGCATATGTGGGACCTCCTTCAAGACTGTTGGGAAAGCATTCCGCATGAAGCTGGTTGAGAGAATGCCAAGAGTCTGCAAAGCTGTCAAGGCAAAAGGTTGCAACTTTGAAGAATCTAAAATAGATTTTGATTTGTTTAACACTTTTTTTGGTTACATGATTCCGTGTGTCATTTCATAGTTTTGATGTCTTCACTATTACTCTAACTAAGCTGTTAGTTTGTTATGTAGATTATTTACCAAACACGCGCCACACAAATAGCCTAGCTTGAGCAGAATATCATCTGTCGGGCAGAAACAACGTGCAGCTCTCAAACAACTGGTGGTCACACGGAGTAGCCAACAGTGCCTTCAGAAAGTATACATTTATCCACAACGTGTTGTGTTAGTCAGAATTTAAAATGGATTCAATTAAGATTGTGTCACTGGCCTAAACACAATACCCCCTGATGTCAAAGTGGAATAAGGTACAAACTAATTCAAAATGAAAAGCCTAAATGTCTTGAGTCAATAAGTATTCAGCCCCTTTGTTATTGCAAAACTAAATAAGTTCAGGAGTAAAAATGTATTTAACAAGTCACATAAATAAGCTGCATGGACTTACTCTGCGTGCAGCAATAGTGTTTAACATTATTTTTGAATGACTACCTCATCTCTGCACCCCACACGTACAATTATCTGTAAGGTCCTTCAGTTGATTTCAAACAAATTCAACCACAAAGACCAGGGATGCCTTGCAAAGGTGATCATGAATTTGTAGATGGTAAAAAAAAAATATATATATATATATAAAATCTTTGTGCCAATTACTGATGAGCAATGTTGTTTTTTTTAGTAAGCTTTCATAAGGTTTAGCTCTTGATTGCCCTAATTTTATGTTTTATATTTTTATATATAAAAATATAAAACTGTAAGAAATGTAGTAAAGAAATTAACTTTATGTTCTGAATACAAAGCATTATGTTTGGGGTAAATCCAAGACAACACATCACTGAGTATTCATATTTTCAAGTATGGTGGTGGCTGCATCATGTTATGGGAAGCTTGTCATCAGCAAGGACTAGATATTTTTTTTTAAATAAAAATAAAACGGGATCAGCAATTCTAGAGGAAAACCAGGTTCAGTCTGCTTTCAGTCTGCTTTCCACCAGACACTGGGAGATTAATGGATTAGTTCCAGTTGACTTTTTTATTTTTATTTATTTAAAGGGCCTCCAGAGTGGCGCAGTGGTCTAAGGCACTGCACCGCAGTGCTAGCTGTGCAACTAGAGACCCTGGTTCGAGTTCAGGCTCTGTCGCGGCCGGCTGCAACAGGGAGACCCATGGGGCGGTGCACAATTGGCCCAGCGGTGTCCGGGTTAGGGGAGGGTTTGGCCAGCAGGGATGTTCTTGTCCCATCGCTCACTAGCTACTCCTATGGCGGGCCAGGCGCAATGCACGCTGACACGGTCGTGTTTCCTCTGACACATTGGTGTGGCCGGCTTCCGGGTTAAGCGGGCATTGTGTCAAGAAGCAGCTTGGCTGGGTTGTGTTTTGGAGGACGCACGCTGTTTCCCTTCACCGAGTCTGTACAAGAGTTGCAGCGATGGGACAAGACTAACTACCAATTGGATACCACGAAATTGGGGAGAAGAAAAGGGGTAACATAATAATTTTAAAAATATATATAAAACAGCTTAAATCCATAGCAAGACTTAAATGGCTGTCAAGCAATAATCAACAACCAACTAGACGAGTTAACAATTTTTTAAATAATAAAGATTGTACAATCCAGGTGTGCAAAGCTCTCGCTATTTCTGAAACTATCTGCCGCCATTGTCGCAACCCCTATTACCAGCCTGTTCAACCTCTCTTTCATATCGTCTGAGATCCCCAAGGATTGAAAGCTGCCGCAGTCATCCCCCTCTTCAAAGGGGAGACACCCTGGACCCAAACTGCTATAGACCTATATCCATCCTGCCCTGCCTATCTAAGGTCTTCGAAAGCCAAGTCAACAAACAGGTCACTGACCATCTCGAATCCCACCGTACCTTCTCCGCTGTGCAATCTGGTTTCCGAGCCGGTCACGGGTGCACCTCAGCCACACTCAAGGTACTAAATGATATCATAACCGCCATCGATAAAAGACAGTACTGTGCAGCAGTCTTCATCGACCTCGCCAAGGCTTTCGACTCTGTCAATCACCAAATTCTTATCGGCAGACTCAACAGCCTCGGTTTTTCGGATGACTGCCTTGCCTGGTTCACCAATTACTTTGCAGACAGAGTTCAGTGTGTCAAATCAGAGGGCATGCTGTCCGGTCCTCTGGCAGTCTCTATGGGGGTGCCACAGGGTTCAATTCTCGGGCCGACTCTTTTCTCTGTATATATCAATGATGTTGCTCTTGCTGCGGGCGATTCCCTGATCCACCTCTACGCAGACGACACCATTCTATATACTTTCGGCCCGTCATTGGACACTGTGCTATCCAACCTCCAAACGAGCTTCAATGCCATACAGCACTCCTTCCGTGGCCTCCAACTGCTCTTAAACGCGAGTAAAACCAAATGCATGCTTTTCAACCGATCGCTGCCTGCACCCGCATGCCCGACTAGCATCACCACCCTGGATGGTTCCAACCTTGAATATGTGGACATCTATAAGTACCTAGGTGTCTGGCTAGACTGCAAACTCTCCTTCCAGACTCACATCAAACATCTCCAATCAAAAATCAAATCCAGAGTCGGCTTTCTATTCCGCAACAAAGCCTCCTTCACTCACGCTGCCAAGCTTACCCTAGTAAAACTGACTATCCTACCGATCCTCGACTTCGGCGATGTCATCTACAAAATGGCTTCCAACACTCTACTCAGCAAACTGGATGCAGTCTATCACAGTGCCATCCGTTTTGTCACTAAAGCACCTTATACCACCCACCACTGCGACTTGTATGCTCTAGTCGGCTGGCCCTCACTACATATTCGTCGCCAGACCCACTGGCTCCAGGTCATCTACAAGTCCATGCTAGGTAAAGCTCCGCCTTATCTCAGTTCACTGGTCACGTTGGCAACACCCATCCGTAGCACGCGCTCCAGCAGGTGTATCTCACTGATCATCCCTAAAGCCAACACCTCATTTGGCCGCCTTTCGTTCCAGTACTCTGCTGCCTGTGACTGGAATGAATTGCAAAAATCGCTGAAGTTGGAGACTTTTATCTCCCTCTCCAACTTCAAACATCAGCTATCCGAGCAGCTAACCGATCGCTGCAGCTGTACATAGTCTATAGGTAAATAGCTCACCCTTTTTCACCTACCTCATTCCCATACTGTTTTTATACTGTTTTTATTTATTTACTTTTCTGCTCTTTTGCACACCAATATCTCTACCTGTACATGCCCATCTGATCATTTATCACTCCAGTGTTAATCTGCAAAATTGTATTATTCGCCTACCTCCTCATGCCTTTTGCACACATTGTATATAGACTGCCCATCTTTTTTCTACTGTGTTATTGACTTGCTAATTGTTTACTCCATGTGTAACTCTGTGTTGTCTGTTCACACTGCTATGCTTTATCTTGGCCAGGTCGCAGTTGCAAATGAGAACTTGTTCTCAACTAGCCTACCTGGTTAAATAAAGGTGAAATAAAAAATAAAAATAAAATAAAAAGAGACTTACCGAGAAAGACTCAAAGCTGTAATTGCTGCCAAAGCTGATTCTAACGTGTATTGACTCAGGGGTGTGAATACTTATGAAAAGGACATATTTACATTTTCATTCAATTTGCAGATTTAAAAAAAACATGGTTTTCACTTTGCCATCATGGGGAATTGTATTTAATACATTTCTAATTCAGGCTGTAACAACAAAATGTGGAATAAGTCAAGGGGTATGAATACTTTCTGAAGGCACAGATTAGACAGATTAGACAGATTTTTTAAAAGACCTTGAAAGTGGTATCCTGATGTCGTTTAAGCATCGTTGTGGACTTTCAATAATAGCCTTGGGAAACTCTCGCTCTATGTACGTGCCCTCAATGTGAGCTTAGTATCTATCACCTGTGTATCAATACTGAATAGAGCCTGAAACATTCCTCTGCGACTCTTGCTGCAGTTGTCCCTCTGATTGACAGTCGGTGAAGAGCCACAGTAAAAGCTGAACAATGTATAACAGGACAAAACTCAAATAGAAAACAACTCTGTGCCATGACTTGCATTAGATGGGGAAAGGAGAGATATTTTTGGCTTGCATATTGGGTCATTCAAGGTGAGCATGGTTGCCGCCAATCAATTGAATAGTTGACTAGGGCCAATTCTTTTCCCAAATTAATTGTCTATCAACAGTGTCCTTGGCTTTATTTATTGCAGAACAATCATCTATGAAAATGTATTTACACAGTAGCATCAGCATGTCATTGTGTGACGTCAATAGATATATTGAGTCAAAAGGTGCATTGAAGGGCCAACTATGCAATCTTATGCATTGTGAGTGTTGCAAGAGTGAGCCGAGCGGAAAAGAACTTAGCAGAGGCTCTCCATCTATTTTTCTTCCATTTCCATTCAAAGCACCTCTGTTCCAGGTGGCAGTTGGTTTACCCCAGACAAATATTGACCACAGATTAGACCAACGGCCCAGAAGGTGGGTGAGTAGGACTCGGGCTCTCAGCAGAACAGAACAGGACACGGCCGCATGCCATTTTAGTTTGAGCTGCCATGTTTGCATTACAAATGGAGGTGTGACAAACTTGAGTCGCCAGGCATATATCAGAGGTTATTGTACCTACCTGGTCACCTGTTGCCTAAACATAGTCGGAGTAGACCTAACCGAGCTGCAAAGCCATGCAGTCCAGTCTTCAGCCTAACTCTTCAGATATAGGCCTTATCATATCAACCCTACAGCCTATATTTATTAGTGTTGTATAATACTACCGCCATGACCCTTCGGAGACACAGGGTTCTACCTAGCATATAAATCATCTACTAGTTGAACTGAACGCCAAACTACTTGTGCTTTGATGCGTTACACATTAAAATGCGGTACAGGGTCATTTATAGCAGTGTGTTAGTAGCTTGTTAACACACATTCCCATTGTTAATGGTTAGATATTAACTGGTGCTAACCGGCGCTCCCGCACATAGACTCTGTACCAGTGCCCCCAGTAAATAGCCTCGGTATTGTTATTTTACTGCTGCTCTTAAATTATTACTTTAATTTGTTTTCTTTTTTTTGTTGTATTTTTTCTTACAAGCCCTTAACCAACAATGCGATTTTAAGTATGTCACTATTAAAAGATACTGACCGGTTGTATTCGGCGCATGTGACAGACAAAATTTGATTTGACAGCATTTACGAGAGACAAATATCTAGGCCAGGTCCAATACATGTCTTCCAATGTACAGTACAGATTGCTGAGGTAAAACCATAGGCTCGTCCTGAATGTGGGCCACAACTCACGTGAACAATACTTGTATTGAGGACTTGAATGTTAAGTGGAGCTAGGCCAATACATTGTTATCAGTTAATATGGCCTGTACTCCTCAGACCTATATCAGTGCTGGCAAACTTGCGAGAACGTTTAATCATCTGAGGATCTCTCTATCACCACACTCCCTGCTACAATAAATCATATGTATCCCAAGGCTATATTGACACATATGAAGAGCTATTGCTTTGGGGAATAAGGGATATTGATTGTAAGTCCTTCTTATCAAATGAAGGAAGTCTAGTCTTGGAGAAAAAGACCAGAGCAAGCAAAGCCAGTCTGACAGGGCAGCAAAAGAACATTTAAATAGACAATGGATGCAGCTTTAGGCTTTAAAAAAAAAAAAAAAAAGAGAGAGAGAATGCGATCTCTGAGCAGGACACGGGCAGGAACCTGGGGCTGAGCATTGCAGCTGCCACGGCAGATTATAAACACTGGGGTTTCAGCATAATCAGAAGGCGAAGGTCACCACTGCTGTTCCCGTTTGTTTCGCTCACGCTCACTCAATCTTTCACACCTGCCTCTCCTCCTTTCCCTGATATCCTGCATTCTCCTTTCTACCCATTTCCCTGTCTTTCTGTCGCTCACCTCTACAATTCCCTCCCTGTTCCTCTCCATCTTCTTTCTCCATCTAGACAGTCACCTTGCCTCATCCTCACTCCCTTCCTCCCTCCAAACCACTGCACCCATCTGGGTGCTCTCCCAATCTTCCCCCAGGACAGTGGGCCTCCCCCCTGGGTAAGTGGGACAGTCCCTCTCTGGCCTGGCCACAGGCTGGCACTCACCCAGGCTTAATATTATGTTGCGGAGAAAATGGCATGCTGCTGGCTCTTAGCGAATGGCAGCAGGGGACGCAGCAGGGAACACTGCAGGGGCATGAGAGCACACCACATACAGGAAGAGGAGAGAAAAAAAAGAGAGAGGGAGGGAGTGGGAGATGAGAATGAGGGAGTGGGAGATGAGAATGAGGGAGTGGGAGATGAGAATGAGGGAGTGGGAGATGAGAATGAGGGAGTGGGAGATGAGAATGAGGGAGTGGGAGATGAGTGGGAGATGAGAATGAGGCAGTGGGAGATGAGAATGAGGAGTGGGAATGATGAGGCAGTGGGAGATGAGAATGAGGCAGTGGGAGATGAGAATGAGGCAGTGGGAGATGAGAATGAGTGGGAGGAGAATGAGGGGAGATGAGAATGAGGGAGTGGGAGATGAGAATGAGGCAGTGGGAGATGAGAATGAGGCAGTGGGAGATGAGAATGAGGCAGTGGGAGATGAGAATGAGGCAGTGGGAGATGAGAATGAGGGAGTGGGAGATGAGAATGAGGCAGTGGGAGATGAGAATGAGGGAGTGGGAGATGAGAATGAGGGAGTGGGAGATGAGAATGAGGCAGTGGGAGATGAGAATGAGGCAGTGGGAGATGAGAATGAGGCAGTGGGAGATGAGAATGAGGCAGTGGGAGATGAGAATGAGGCAGTGGGAGATGAGAATGAGGCAGTGGGAGATGAGAATGAGGCAGTGGGAGATGAGAATGAGGCAGTGGGAGATGAGAATGAGGGAGTGGGAGATGAGAATGAGGGAGTGGGAGATGAGAATGAGGGAGTGGGAGATGAGAATGAGGCAGTGGGAGATGAGAATGAGGGAGTGGGAGATGAGAATGAGGGAGTGGGAGATGAGAATGAGGGAGTGGGAGATGGGACGAGCACTGCATGAAGAGCAACAAACAAGTAAAGGAGGTGAGAAGTAGCAGTGCGAGATGAAATGATTGCAGTAAGGAGAAAGACAGGGAGTGGCGAGGGGACCACAACCAGTGACAGGGAAAAGGGAAGAGGATAGAAGTTAGACTACACGTGAGTGTGTGTTTCCCATTGCCAAACATCCTGTGTCAACAAAACAGCTTTTTAACAGGAACAGTGGTCAAAGATGTCCCCTTGATGAGAACTTGCAATGATTTCAGTCTAGCCTATGCACAAAACTGCAACAAAAATGTGCTTAGTCACAATACATTGTGTCAAGGAGCACTGATTGCACCTTCCCACTTCAAAACATGAGCTAAGCGTATGATCATCATTCCCAGGAAGATCACTTACTATGCAGAATACAGGAAAACAAGTCCAACCAGTACAAGAGTCACCTAAGACTAACAATGAGTATATCTGTGACATCTTTATGCAGAGTACAAGGGAATGTCACATTATGGACTACCCCTCCATAATGACCTATTGACTTCAATATGTAGTATTTTCCCATCTCACATGGCATAATCCCCTGCTAGGGAACAAACCATATATTCTTTGAACTTTAACATTTGATTGGGGTTCAAAGGGTATATACTCAAGAGTATCAGGAAAGACATCGTTTCTCTTGATAATGCTGAAATGAAATGGCAACCAATGGCATTCTTCAAACACCTAGATTGCCTGCTCACCTCACGGAACTGGTAAGAGAAACATGCGTGCTTTACTTTTTCCTCTGTATAGGCTATGAGAATAAAACTCAAGCTGAACCTCAAAGCAAATAAACCAGCCTGACAGTGCAACTCACCCAATTTCATTAATGAGGCCAGCAACACCCACAACGAGATCTCGAAAGGCACCTGTATGTGATGGTAATCTAGAGACAGGACGGGGAAGGCCTTTTTTGTGTACGTGTAGTTCGTATGTTCGTGGCTGCCTGCTATCCCTCGGTGGTCGTCGCGGCGGTCGTGTCCTCCTCCAGTGTTTTCCTGGGCGCTGATGTCCGGTGAGCTTGCAGCTCCAAGCGTCAGTACGGTGCCCTCCAGAAAGATCAACATCACCAGAAGTAGGAGTCCCCGCTCCAGAAAACTTCTGGAGCCAGTGGGTGAGTGTAAAGCTACGCGAACAGACATGTTGCAATTCGTTTTTATAACTTAAAATATATATATTTTATTTGGGGGTGTAATGAACACACTTTCCTCACTCGCAACTGGTTTTCCAAAGGACCGACAACATATCCATGTTCGACAACTGGCTGGCTAGCTAGGTAACTTTAGTGAGATATTCGAGATGGATGCGGCAGTTCCAGGTACTGTAGCAAGCTGGCTAACAACGTTCGCGAAAGCAGGAAACGTCGAAGGTGCCTGAGCGAGCTATCCGTCCAGGCAACCGAGAGCTCAAGACACGGCTACGGCGCTGTGTTAGGTAGCAAGTTACACACCCTCTCCTAAATATCACAACTTTGAATTGAAAACTTGGTCCGAAATCTTGCTTCAGATACTGACAGCGTAGGTTAAATCTCTTCCGCGAAAGATGTCATTGCTCACCGCCGACCGGTAAAAAAAAAAAAAAAAGATGCTGCTCATACAATTCCTGTTCCACCGTAAGATAAATATCATCGATAATGTCCACGGTTACAGCTGACCGAAGTCCAATGTTGACCTTGAATGAAACGTTTAGAACTGTCACGTTGCAATTGTGTGGGGGGATCATAGATATTTGAACTGCATTCCATGCTTTCGCATCCGTGTATGCGCCGTACCCTGTCCCGACAAGACCTTACTTGAACTCAGTCAGTTTGAGGAGCTGTGGCTCCATCCATCACACATTTTTCTAGCTCCAACAGTGGCTTCGAATGTTATCCCTCCGCAAGTGTACTCCTTGTAATGTGATGTTAGCGAGATAAATACAACCTTCAAAACGCACACCCTTTCGCGGAGGGAGGAGAATGGGGAGGGAGCCCTTTTTTAATTTCGACCACAGTGACATCTATTGGAGAGGAGGTATTTGATACTTAATATCTTATGTTCACGTATGGAAAACCATACATTTCCTGTTCAAAAGTCTGACTAGGCCCAGTGGGTAGTCGCGCCCATCACATTCTGTCCCAGGAGGCTTCGAGGGCGTGAACTGCTATGGCTGATCTGCCAGGATTGCAGGGCAGAACAAAGCCATGGTTATCCTAGTATCTGGCATCTGTTGGAGCATAAACTCCATGTTATTTAAGTCTTCAGTGTAGGCTAACTCAAATTGTACCTCTAAAATGAGAATATCTTGTAAATACATTCGTTGAAAAGATATCCAACTGGAATCTTTTTTCTTTTTTTTATGATTTTCAATTCAATATCAACATTTTGTTATGGAAATGGTGTGTGTTTTTGTGCGAGTCCAGCCAAACACATTTCACCATACCTTCAATATCAAATGGGTGTTATATGGAAATGGGTGTGTTTTCTTGAGAGTACACCCAAAACATTTTGTCACCCATTTCGTAAACCCAATGCCTTGGGTGGTGACACTATGTCACGAATAGCATACTGTACACAACCTATTTTTGTTTGTTTACTTTGACTTTTAGTGTAGTCTGTCATTGTGTTTAGTGTCTCTCTGTGGCACTTTAACCCCCACAGCTTTCCAAATACAGTTGTACCATACCACTGAAGGTGTCTGGCTTGTAATTACTGTGGTGGGAAATGGTTTGGTCATTGAGAGCTGTTTGCACCTAAAAACCTAAAAAAAAATATGAACTGCTGAACTGAGGATGAGTAGATCGGATGCTGCTGCTGATGATCATTTTGGGTGTCATAAAGTATTTAAAGGAGGTGAAGGTAGTTGAACAAGTGCTTTTTTTCTATGAAACACTTTAAAGCACACAGTGATCATTGTGAACATTCTTATTAATTTACAGTATTGTATATTGTACTGTAAAAGTTGTAATTTATCCAAGGGGATTAGGTAGTGTAGCCTCTGTCTGACCTGCCAACACCTGTATGCAGTCTACCACAATAGCTGCATTAATAAGTTATGATGAATACCAACCACACGCCTGTGTTGCTGCACTTCATGCCTCTGGGGCTTAGGCACACACATTGGCATAGGGATGTGTCCCTGCATGCACCCTTGCACTCTGTTCCTGCAATTCCATAAAATATAGAAGTGCAGCACGATAGTGAGACACACACACACACACACACACACACACACACACAGAGGTTTGCTGTGCCTATTTTTAAAATACTTCTTCAAGTGTTGTTGCACAATAGATTTTTCTAATTTGCTTGAGATAAACAGTATGATAAAAGTCAGATAATACACACATTTTCAGGCCAGGAGAAAGTTAATTGAAATTGATTTCCACCATCCAAAATCCATTTGTCTGTATATGAACAGTTGCATAAATGGCCCAGCTTACTTTTATGGGTCGTTCCATTCGATTTCAATCACTTTTCGACTGCACCCCTTTTGATTTGAACAAAACGTTCTATACATATTTTCCAATGGTAGAAGTGTTCAGAAAGTCACTTTTTGGACCTGGATGCCAAAACATTTAGGAGATAGAGGTCCTCATAGTTTACCCATTTTGCATACCCCATCCTACCATGAGACATCCATGTTTTCATGTCTGGAAAAGATACATGATTGAGTTTGATATAACTGTATATTTCAACGTTTACAAACAGGGTTGTCAAACTATTTGACCATTTATTTATTTTTAAATAAATTTTCTTTAATTTTTTTTATCCTTAAATGTCAATTATCTAGACACAGCATGCTCTTGAATACAGGGTGTCATGTTTGGCTTATACATTTATTAAAATAGGAATACATTTGAAAATGCAACTTTCAAATGGTAGCACAAAGATGGTTGGAGGTCCACACATCAGAGAGTGTTGTTGACTTGAATGTGAATAACATGCATTTCCATTTAAGTCAAAATTCGTCGGTGGGTGGACTGGCGGCCATCTTTGTGGTAGTAATTGGGAGTTAAACATTTTATTTAAATGTCAATGGTGTACCAGCTAAGTTGCATTGGTCTGAAGGGATATGTCCGTTCTATTCATTGTATTTCTATGATGGAAATGACACCCACCCTGTATTCAAGAGTAAGCTGTGTCTCAACCAATGGCGGGCACAACACAAACACCTCAGATTATGTAAAATGGGGTCTAAAATACAACGTGCGAGAGAAAAAAATTCGGAGTTTAAGTGTTTTTAGATCATTTACGTTAAATGTAAAGAAATAAATGATCAAATAGTTTGACAATCCTGTTTGTAAGCTTGATATTACACTCCAGAGATGAAGACATTGATGTCTCATGGTAGGGTGGGGTATGTACAATGGGTCAACTTTGAGCATCTCCATCTCCTAAATGTTTTAGCATTCAGGTTCAAAATGTAACTTTCTGACCACTTTGCCATGGGCAAATATGTATGGAAAGTTTTGTTCAAATCAAAAGGGGTGCAGTCAAAAAGTGATTGAAATCAAATGGAACGACCCTTATGCAAGGCTCTTTAGTCATGGCATGATGCTCTCATTTGCATAGTTTGGAAAGTTCATTACGTTTGCCCTCATTTCAATCATGGAGAGCGAAGCCAACATTTTGGCATGTCTGGTCTATATTTGTACACATAAATGTGTACATTTATTCTCTCCTCTCTATTGTGGCTAAGGTCATGGTGCCAGTGTTTGCTTCAAGGACTCAAATTACTACAACATGACTCCAAACTACATCAAACACTTTGGGGAAATAAAAAGAGACATGTCGTTTTGGTCCGTGGATATGAACCAAATTACCCAGGACGCTTAAGTTAAACACATGTTTGGTTTGTCTTGTGTATTTCTTCAGCTTGGTTTGTGCACATACAGTGCCTTGCGAAAGTATTCGGCCCCCTTGAACTTTGCGACCTTTTGCCACATTTCAGGCTTCAAACATAAAGATATAAAACTGTATTTTTTTGTGAACAATCAACAACAAGTGGGACACAATCATTAAGTGGAACGACATTTATTGTATATTTCAAACTTTTTTTAACAAATCAAAAACTGAAAAATTGGGCGTGCAAAATTATTCAGCCCCTTTACTTTCAGCGCAGCAAACTCTCTCCAGAAGTTCAGTGAGGATCTCTGAATGATCCAATGTTGACCTAAATGACTAATGATGATAAATACAATCCACCTGTGTGTAGTCAAGTCTCGGTATAAATGCACCTGCAATGTCATAGTCTCAGAGGTCCGTTAAAAGCGCAGAGAGCATCATGAAGAACAAGGAACACACCAGGCAGGTCCGAGATACTGTTGTGAAGAAGTTTAAAGCCGGATTTGGATACAAAAATATTTCCCAAGCTTTAAACATCCCAAGGAGCACTGCGCAAGCGATAATATTGAAATGGAAGGAGTATCAGACCACTGCAAATCTACCAAGACCTGGCCGTCCCTCTAAACTTTCAGCTCATACAAGGAGAAGACTGATCAGAGATGCAGCCAAGAGGCCCATGATCACTCTGGATGAACTGCAGAGATCTACAGCTGAGGTGGGAGACTCTGTCCATAGGACAACAATCAGTCATATAGTGCACAAATCTGGCCTTTCTGGAAGAGTGGCAAGAAGAAAGCCATTTCTTAAAGATATCCATAAAAAGTGTTGTTTAAAGTTTGCCACAAGCCACCTGGGAGACACACCAAACATGTGGAAGAAGGTGCTCTGGTCAGATGAAAACAAAATTGAACTTTTTGGCAACAATGCAAAACGTTATGTTTGGCGTAAAAGCAACACAGCTCATCACCCTGAACACACCATCCCCACTGTCAAACATGGTGGTGGCAGCATCATGGTCTGGGCCTGCTTTTCTTCAGCAGGGACAGGGAAGGCGGTTAAAATTGATGGGAAGATGGATGGAGCCAAATACAGGACCATTCTGGAAGAAAACCTGATGGAGTCTGCAAAAGACCTGAGACTGGGACGGAGATTTGTCTTCCAACAAGACAATGATCCAAAACATAAAGCAAAATCTACAATGGAATGGTTCAAAAATAAACATATCCAGGTGTTAGAATGGCCAAGTCAAAGTCCAGACCTGAATCCAATCGAGAATCTGTGGAAAGAACTGCTGAAGAAACTGCTGTTCACAAATGCTCTCCATCCAACCTCACTGAGCCCGAGCTGTTTTTCAAGGAGGAATGGGGAAAAAATTCAGTCTCTCGATGTGCAAAACTGATAGAGACATACCCCAAGCGACTTACAGCTGTAATACCTTTGAGCCTTGTTTTGCATCCCTAACTCAATAAACTACATCAAGCCAATTACACCCAGGCAGCATTTCAACCTGCAGATGGGGACTGGGTGTGATTTCTAGCATGTTCCAATGGAAGAAAAACAGGTGGGACAGACCATATGATTCAGACCCATAGACTTAGATAGACATCATATCATTGTATCTGACCCATTATTGCGTCTGTGAGAGGAGGGCAGCGCTATTGAGGCCATCTCCATTTTGAAGTAGTCAATTTTCTTCTACTACTTCTATGAGTTAGCAAACAAACTGAAAGGGTGTGTACTGCCACCTGGAGTGTGTTAATAATATAATAATAATAATATATATAATAATATATGCCATTTAGCAGACATGAGTTAGTTTATCCAAAGCGACTTACAGTCATGTGTGCATACATTCTACGTATGGGCGGTCCCGGGATCGAACCCACTACCCTGGCGTTACAAGCGCCAAAGTTTTATGCTCTACCAACTGAGCTACAGCTACACTGTGTATGTGGCGTCGATATGGAAAACATTCATTCTAAACAGCACTGTAGGACCATGCTCACACACTCATGAAAAAATGAACAGCTCACACACTTCGACACAAACAAATAAATGCACACTGTACTCATACAAATAGCCTATGCCCTAAGCCTACGCCATTGAAAACAGGTCAGCAACTAAACAATTATAATAATCGTAACCTTGAGTAGACAGTGCGCTGTTTTGGAAAGCCTGATGAAATAATAACAACAATACTGTATTCATTGTGTTGCCTGCTTTATTTACCCCACTTGGCCGGGCCGTTGTGAGATCATGCTTAGATACCATCTACCGTCTAAGCACAAATGTGAATTTGACTGGGCTACGTCAACAGACCTTCTCATTAGAAGCAAGCCACAAGATCCCTGGCAAACTGCTAGCCTGGTAAAACCAGACTGAACGCTGTGCTCAAGTTAAACAATGGTGAGCGTGCCATTCAAATTGGTTTAACCAGGCTAGCAGACTGGTACCGTCTCATCCTATCCACAACATGCAGCCTAGTAATCATGACCCCCTCAGTGTTCAATTTGAAAAACAAATGCTGTCATGTCATGCCACGTTGTCATTGTCTCCTGATGTAAGCACTGTGCTCACTGACAAGCCCTGACAACATGTCTAAAAGAATGTCAGTCACCATAATATCTGACAGCATGAAACGAAAATAGACTGTGGAGATAACAATGTTGGTTTGTCGAGACGCTCAAACAACAGTCTACACATCCCAAGTTCCGTTTCGTTTGCATTTTCACTTAGTCTCCCATTGACCTCAATGCCTGACTATGGGAACATTTTGGAGGTTCGAATTGTCTCTTAAGAGTCAGAGTTGTTCTTCCAATGTAGAATACATTTCCTCATGAACCTATTATATCTGTTCAGTTATATAACCATTAATACCAAGTCATATAATTTTCCATTAAGGTTCACAGGGATTGTTCTCAGAGAGTAAGAGACGCCTCCTGGTATTTTTACCATGACCACAGAGCATAGTTAATGTATACTGAACAGACATATAAACACAACATGTAAAGTGTTGGTCCCATGTTTTCATGAGATTAAATAAAATTTCCCAGACATTTTCCATACGCACAAAAAGCTTATTTCCCTCAAATGTTGTACACAAATTTGGTTAAATCCCTGTTAGTGAGCATTTCTCCTTTGCCAAGATAACCCCATCCACCTGATAGGTGTGGCATATCAAGATGCTGATTAAAAAGCATGAGGTTTTCTGACTAGCTTGGAAAGACAGTACCGTGCAGTATCGAAGAGCCCTCACTGCTGCTCGATCATTCTATTTTTCCAAATTAATTGAGGAGAATGAAAACAATCCAAAATGGATTTTTAATACTGTCGTAAAGCTAACTAAAAAGAAGCATTCTCCAAGAGAGGATGGTTTTCACTTCAGCAGTGATAAATTCTTGTTCTTTGACGAAAAGATCATGATTGTTAGAAAGCAAATTATGGACTCCTCTTTAAATTTGCATATTTCTCCAAAGCTCAGTTGTCCTGAGTCTGCACAACACTGCCAGGACCTAGGATCAAGGGAGACACTCAAGTACTTTTTATCCTATATCTCTTGACACATTCATGAAAATAGTAATGGCCTTTAAACCTTCAAGCTTCATACTGGACCCTATTCCAACTTAACTACTGAAGTAGCTGCTTCCTGTGCTTGGTCCTCCTACGTTGAATATAAAAATGGCTCACTATCCACCGGATGTGTACCAAACTCACTAAAAGTGGCAGTAATGAAGCCTCTCTTGAAAAAGCCAAACCTTGACCCAGAAAATATGAAAAACTATTGGCCTATATCGAATCTCCCATTCCTCTCAAAAATGTTTGATAAAGCTGTTGCACAGCAACTCACTGCCTTCCTGAAGACAAAACAATGTATATGAAACACTTCAGTCTGGTTTTAGACCCCATCTTAACACTGAGACTGCACTCGTGAAGGTGGTAAATGACCGTTTAATGGCATCAGACTGAGGCTCTGCATCTGTCCTCGTGCTCCCAGACCTTAGTGCTGCTTTTGACACCGTCGATCACCACATTCTTTTGGAGAGATTGGAAACCAAAATTGATCTACACGGACAAGTTCTGGCCTGGTTTAGATCTTATCTGTCAGAAAGATATCACTTTGTCTCTGTGGATGGTTTGTCCTCTGACAAATCAACTGTAAGTTTCGGTATTTCTCAAGGTTCCATTTTAGGACCACTATTGTTTTCACTATATATTTTACCACTTGGTGATATCATTCGGAAACATAATGTTAACTTTCACTGCTACTGTATGCGGACAACACACAGCTGTACATTTTGATGAAACATGGTGATGCCCCAAAATTGCCCTCCCTGGAAGCCTGTATTTCAGACATAAGGAAGTGGATGGTGGCAAATGTTTTACTTTTAAACTCGGACAAAACATAGATGCTAGTTCTGGTCCCAAGAAACAAAGTGATCTTCTGTTGGATCTGACAATTAATCTTGGTGGTTGTACAGTTGTCTCAAATAGAACTGTGAAAGACCTCAGCATTACTCTGGACCCTGATTTCTCGTTTGACGAACATGTCAAGACTATTTCAAGGACATCTTTTTCCATCTACGTAACATTGCAAAAATCTGAAACTTTCTGTCCAAAAATTATGCGGAAAGTTAATCCATGCTTTTGTCACTTCTAGATTAGACTACTGCAATGGTCTACTTTCCGGCTACCCGGATAAAGCACTAAATAAACTTCAGTTAGTGCTAAACACGGCTGCTAGAATCTTGACTAGAACCCCAAAAAAATTATCATATTACTCCAGTGCTAGCCTCTCTACACTGGCTTCCTGATAAGGCAAGGGCTGATTTCAAGGTTTTACTGCTAACCTACAAAGCATTACATGGGCTTGCTTCTACCTGTCTCTCCAATTTGGTCCTGCCGTACATACCTACACGTACGCTACGGTTACAAGACACAGGCCTCATTACTGTCCCTAGAATTTCTAAGCAAACAGCTGGAAGAAGGACTTTCTCCTATAGAGCTTTATTATTATGGAATGGTCTGCCTATCCATGTGAGAGACGTGGACTCGGTCTCAACTTTTAAGTCTTTATTGAAAACTCATCTCTTCAGTAGGTCCTATGATTGAGTGTAGTCTGGCCCAGGGGTGTGAAGGTGAATGGAAAGGCACTAGAGCGACGAACCGCCCTTGCTGTCTCTGCCTGGCCGGTTCCCCTCTCTCCACCTCGATTCTCTGCCTCTAACCCCTATTATTGGGGCTGAGTCACTGGCTTATTGGTGCTCTTCCATGCCATCCCTCAACCCACTCAACTCACTTGAGTGGGTTGAGTCACTGACGTGATCTTCCTGTCCAGGTTTGGCACCCCCCTCGTGTTCGTGCCGTGATGGAGATCTTTCTGTGCTATACTCGGCTTTGTCTCAGGGTAGTAAGTTGGTGGTTGAAGCTATCCTTCTAGGGGTGTGGGGGCTGTGCTTTGGCAAAGTGGGTGGGGTTATATCCTGCCTGGTTGGCCCTGTTCGGGGGTATTGTCGGACAGGGCCACAGTGTCTCCCGATCCCTCCTGTCTCAGCCTCCAGTATTTATGCTGCAATAGTTTATGTGTCGGGGCTAGGGTCAGTCTGTTATATCTGGAGTATTTATCCTGTCTTATCCAGTGTCCTGTGAGAATTTAAGTATGCTCCCTCTAATTCTCTCTCTCTTTCTCTCTTCTCTCAGAGGACCTGAGCCCTGCCTCGGGACTACTTGGCCATGCTGTCCCCAGTCCACCTGGTCGTGCTGCTGCTCCAGTTTCAACTGTTCTGCCTGCGGCTATGGAACTCTGACCTGTTCACTGGACGTGCTACCTTGTCCCAGACCTGCTGTTTTTCGACTCTCTCTACCGCACCTGCTGTCTCAATCTCTGAATGATCAGCTATAAAAAGCCAACTGACATTTACTCCTGAGGTGCTGACTTGTTGCACCCTCTACAAACACTGAGATTTTTATTATTTGACCCTGCTGGTCATCTATGAATATTTGAACATCGTGACCATGTACTGTTATAATCTCCACCTGGCACAGCCAGAAGAGCCTGGTTCCTCTCTAGGTTTCTTCCTAGGTTCCGGCCTTTCTAGGGAGTTTTTCCTAGCCACTGTGCTTCTACATCTGTATTGCTTGCTGTTTGGGGTTTTAGGCTGGGTTTCTGTATAGCACTTGTGACATTGGCTGATGTAAAAAGGGCTTTATAAATACATTTGATTGATTGATTGATCATTACTCAGGTGCTGAGGTGCTGGGCACAATGAACGGCACTCTAAAATGTACAGTTTTGCCACAACACAATGCCGCAGATGTCTCAACTTTTGAGGAAGTGTACAATTGGCATGCTGACTACAGGAATGTCCAACAGAGCTTTTGCCAGAGAATCTCTAATCCTCTAACATAAGCCGCCTCCAATGTCATTTTAGAGAATTTGGCAGTACATCCAACCGGCCTCACAACCGCAAACCACATGTAACCACAGCAGCCAAGGACCTCCACATCTGGCTTCTTCACCTGCGGGATCGTCTGAGACCAGCCACCCGGACAGCTGATGAAACTGAAGAGTATTTATGTTTGTAATAAAGCCCTTTGGGGTGAGTGGACCTATGCCCTCCCAGGCCCACCCATGGTTGCACCCCTGCCCAGTCATGTTAAATCCATAAATTAGGGCCTAATTTATTTATTTCAATTGACTGATTTCCTTATATGAACTGAAACTCAGTAAAATCGTTGTAATTGTTGCATGTTGCGTTTATATTTTTGGTCAGTATACATATACAGTAGGGCTTATTATATGTTGGTGTGGCAGGTAGCCTAGCGGTTAGAGCAGGTAGCCTAGTGGTTAGAGCAGTTAGCCTAGCGGTTAGAGCAGGTAGCCTAGCGTTTAGAGCAGGTAGCCTGGTGGTTAGAGCAGTTAGCCTAGCGGTTAGAGCAGGTAGCCTAGCGGTTAGTGTTGGGCCAGTAACTGAAAGTTTGCTTGATCGAATCCCTGAGCTGACAAGGTAAAAATCTGTTGTTCTGCTCCTGAAAAAGACTGTTCCTAGGCCATCATTGTAAATAAGAATTTGTTCTTAACTGACTTGCCTAGTTAAATAAAGGTTAAATAAAAAAATAAAAAATGTTGGCTCAAGGCCAGCAGCTAAGCTACTGTATTAGAGTTGCATAGTAATATGTTAGGTTAGTATTAGCACTAAGGTGTATGTGGACTGATCATTGTCTATCAATAAAGCACAAATTGGGACAGCTTGGAGAAATGTCTGTATGTTGTTATGCCCACCGTTTTCCTTTCACTGAAACCAATGAATGTCAATTATTATCTCCTTGTTCTTCATATCAAGAGCTATCTCAATAATGCACTGCACTGACTGGTTAACTGGAAATGCAGGTTATGCTAGACAATGGCAACAGATAGAAAGACAATGACATTTACGTAAGCCCCTAACTGAATGAGCCAGATTCTGATGCATTCTGGCATTAATTTGTTTGCAAAATGAGAGGTGTGTCACACGCCCACTGGCTCTGCTCTCCACTGCAGCATGTAATACAGCTGTTAGAGACTTGATTCAACACCCCATTTCTAATCTCATACACATCTATTCTCTCTCTCTCTCTCACACAGACACGCACACATATGCACAGACACCAAAAAAAATCATGACCACACATCATGCACACAATTGAACAAGAAGTACTGTGGTGTGAATTCTCAAATTGTCAAGGCCCTTAAAAGGGCATTCTCTAATCCAATACAGTTCAAATGCCAATGGTTGTTACTGGTTTGTTAACACTGCCTCCCTAAATCCAACAAATGTCAATGTGAATATGTGCACTTGCATATTTCTACCTGAAGATGGCACTACCTGCGCAAGCAGGCTACACTTCTCATCTGTGACTTCAGAACTGTCGTTTTACTACCGTTTACATCTCTTCCCATGAACTCAAGGAAAGGCAAAGACTTAAAGCTTCCTAGTTAAGTTATATTTATATTGTTATATTGTGTGTAGCAATATTAAATTATCATCATATATGTCCCTTGCAAGAGAACAGGTGAAGTATACACTACAGGTCAAAAGTTTTAGAACACCTACTCATTCAAGGGTTTTTCTTTAGTTTTACTATGTTCTTCATTGTAGAATAATAGTGAATACATCAAAACTATGAAATAACACATATGGAATCATGTAGTAACAAAAAAGTGTTAAACAAATCAGAATACATTTTATATTTGAGATTCTTCAAATAGCCACCCTTTGCCTTGATGACAGCATTGCAAACACTTGGCATTCTCTCAACCAGCTTCATGAGGTAGTCACCTGGAATGCATTTCAATTAACAGGTGTTCCTTCTTAACAGTTAATTTGTGGAATTTCTTTCCTTCTTAATGCATTTGAGCCAATTAGTTGTGTGGTGACAAGGTAGGAGTGGTATTTGGTAAAAGACCAAGTCCATATTATGGCAAGAACAGCTCAAATAAGCAAAGAGAGACGATAGTGCATCACTACTTCAAGACATGAAGGTCAGTCAATGCAGAACATTTCAAGAACATTGAACGTTACTTCAAGTGCAATCGCAAAAACAATCAAGCGCTATGATGAAACTGGCTCTCATGAGGACCGCCACAGGAATGGAAGACCCAGAGTTACCTCTGCTGCAGAGGAGGATATTCATTAGAGTTACCAGCCTCAGAAATTGCAGCCCAAATAAATGCTTCACAGAGTTCAAGTAACAGACACATCTCAACGTAAACTGTTCAGAGGAGACTGTGTGAATCAGGCCTTCATGCTCGAATTGCTGCAAAGAAACCACTACTAAAGGACACCAATAATAAGAAGAGACTTGCTTGGGCCAAGAAACAGGAGCAATGAACATTAGACCTGTGGAAATTTGTCCTTTGGTCTGGAGTCCAAATTGGAAATGTTTGGTTCCAACTGCCGTGTCTTTGTGAAACGCGGTGTGGGTGAACGGATGATCTCCGCATGTGTATATTCCCACCGTAAAGCATGGAAGAGAAGGTGTTATGGTGTGGGTGTGCTTTGTTGGTGATTTTGTCTGTGATTTATTTCGATTTCAAGGCGGTTTGGGATGAGTCGGACCGCAGAGTGAAGGAAAAGCAGCCAAGTGCTCAGCATATGTGGGAACTCCTTAAAGACTGTTGGAAAAGCATTCCTCGTGAAGCTGGTTGAGAGAATGCCAAGAGTGTGCAATACTGTCATCAGGGGAAAGGGTGGCTATTTGAAGAATCTCAAATATAAAATGTATTTTGATTTGTTAAACACTTTTTTTGGTTACTACATGATCCCATATGTGTTAGGTCATAATTTTGATGTCTTTACTATTATTCTACAATGTAGAACATAGTAAAAATATAGAAAAACCCTTGAATGAGTAGGTGTTCTAAAACATTTGACCCGTAGTGTACATTTACAGCTCATTCTCAAAAACTCAAAAACCAAGGACGTAACAGTTGGGGACTCAATTTGCTGAGGAAAACCATTTAAGCGTGCTGTATATCTTAACTGTGCAAACAAGTTTCAGATGTGTGGCCTGACTGAAAATGAAATATTGCAAGGCCTTTTTGTGGCACTTTTCTCACGTTTTAATCAAATCCATTGTGATTGCTGAACCAAGGCTGTGTTTTGTCAGTCAGACCTGTACGGCATCCATATTAGGAAGGACATTTGGTCTGAGAACTGATGGAGTTTGGTCTGAAATTTGAGGAAGTTCCTAATATGGATACCGTAAAGCAGCGGTTCCCAGTGTGTTCCTCTGTTCAGTTTATGCTCCAGGCAGACGTCTGCCTACGGGGGTAACCCATAACTCTTTCCTCAGTACCGTGAGAGGTGTGCTCGCTCAGCGATTCTGCTATAAGGCCACATCTGGTATCCCTACAGAGATGAGGGAGGGAGCTTAGGCTTTGAAGTTTAGGCTAAGAAGTGCTGAGAGCCATTGTAGCCCTGTATGCCTCACATTCTATTCCATGTAAGTTGGCACTTGAAAGTATTGGACTATCACTCTAAATCTTGGGATATATAGGTGTGTATTCTTTCTGCCCCCAAGGATTTGGAGTATAAAATAGGGAATATTTCTCAGTGATCTCTATGCGGAAGGTTTTCAAGCCAACTTGATGTTGAGATGTTGAATTTGACTAATATCCACTAGAGGGCCTCGTTGACCCCCTTGTTGTCATGATGGGCTCGCTGAGGAACATCTGCTGGAGTTATGACTTCATCCTCTAGGCCAAGGATGAGGGGGAGACAGCTTACCTCAGTCGTGCCTGCTCCCAGGTCATATATGAGCTGTATTTCATCACTCCTCTGGACATTGTTTTCAGGAAACATGAGCCTCTGACATCACCAATTAGAAAGTCTCTCACAATCTCAAGAACACACACACATACACTGAGTGTACAATACATTAGGAACACCTTCCTTATTTTGAGTTGTACCCCCTTTCGCCATCAGAACAGACTCAATTTGTCAGGGGCATGGACTCTACAAGGTGTTGAAAGCGAACCACAGGGATGCTGGCCCATGTGGACTCCAATGCTTCCCATAGTTGTGTCAAGTTGGCGAGATGTCCTTTTTGGTGGTGGACCATTCTTGATACACATGGGGAACTGTGAAAAACCCAGAGGGCTGCAGTTCTTGACACACTCAAACGGGTTGCGCCTGGCACCTACTACCATACCCCGTTCAAAGGCACTTAAATATATTGTCTTGAACGACACACATACACAATCCATGTCTCAATTGTCTCAAGGCTTTCTTTAACCTGTCTCCTCCGCTACATCTACACTTATTGGAGTGACTTTAACAGGTGACATCAATAAGGGATCATAGCTGTCACCTGGAGTCACCTGGTCAGTCAGTCAGGGAATGAGCAGGTGTTCCTAATATTTTGTACACTCAGTGTGTATTTGTGCACACCACACACATCTCCATATTTGCACGTGTCATAGTTCTTTCCACAACGCCCCGAGCAGAGCTGAGGATGTGTGAGTCAATATGGACGGATATGAGAGCAGACAGGTTTACGACAGCCAGCAGGGCACTGCAGCATCAGACCAAGGCAACGTTTGAATATTGCATTAGAACATCCAGGACCCTGCAGGCTCTGCAGCAGAGCTCCTGCCCTGCCCAACCCAACCCCTCTCTCTCTCACTGGGGGAAGACACCGTGAGGTGCAGCCTGAGCCTGGAACCTGTGGAGCTCAGGGAGAGAATAGACACCATCTGGGTTATGACAAGTCTCAATTTCCAGTCTTTCACATAGTTGTAGTTTGTATTTCAGAAGCAATGGTCTGACTTGTTGAGACTAGGTTATGGCCATTCTCTTGTAGCCCTCGTCTCCAGCCTACCAGAACCAGAATGTTCATGTTGAAACAATGTAACCACAAAATCATGTTCTGTAAAATGTGTTTGGTGAAACGATATACCAGTATTAAAAATGTGTAACATGTAATAATAATAATACATGGGACTTATATGGTGCTTTTCATGGACCCAAAGTCGCTTTACAATTGTAGAAATGAAACATGAAACAGGAATCCAAACAAAACAACATCGCACTAAAAAAAAAAACATGAACAAAGAGAGTGTATGGGGAGGGTAAGGTTGGGGTTTGAATACGAACCCGGTTTAGGGTAAGGGGTAAGGTTGGGGTTTGAATACGAACCCGGTTTAGGGTAAGGGGTAAGGTTGGGGTTTGAATACGAACCCGGTTTAGGGTAAGGGGTAAGGTTGGGGTTTGAATACGAACCCGGTTTAGGGTAAGGGGTAAGGTTGGGGTTTGAATACGAACCCGGTTTAGGGTAAGGGGTAAGGTTGGGGTTTGAATACGAACCCGGTTTAGGGTAAGGGGTAAGGTTGGGGTTTGAATACGAACCCGGTTTAGGGTAAGGGGTAGGGAAAGGGTTAGGATACGAACCTGGTTTAGGGTAAGGGGTAGGGTAAGGGTTAGGATACAAACCTGGTTTAGGGTAAGGGGTAGACTTAAATGTAAATGTAAATGTAAGGGTTTGTGTTAGGTGGTGCACAGTATGGTGGAGTGTCTTTGTAGTGTTCACGCTTAGAAAAAAGGGCTCCAAAAGGTTTCTGCGGCTGTCCCCATAGGAGAACCCTTTGAAGAACCCCTTTTGGTTACAGATAGAGCTCTTTTGGGTTCCATGTAGAACCCACTGTTCAACCTGGAACCAAAAGGAGTTTACCTGGAACCAAAAGGAGTTTACCTGGAACCAAAAGGGTTCGAGGAATCTTTTTTTGGTTCAAGTGAGCACTTTTTTCCCCCTAATAATTTATTGCTTTGCTTGTACGTGTTTGTGGGGGTGGGGGTACGGCTAGACTGAAAGACTTGGAGCAGCCCTGGAGAAGCCCCTGTCACATCGGCTCTGGAGCTACGACCTGGGGGTGACAAGGTGTCCTGCTGTGGTGGAATGTAGTGATAGGGGAGAAGAAGGTCTGAGAGGTAAGGGAGACAAGTTGGTTAAAAAGAGGATCTTGTATTCAATTCGCTGGGAGACCGGGAGCCAATGGAGTTCCCTGAGGGCAGAGGTGATGTGCTGCCAGGACTTAGAGTGGGTGAGTCAGGCTGCAGAGCTTTGAACCATTCGGAGCTTGTGGAGGGAGCTTGAGTTGATTCTAACAATTCTAACACGCCGTTTATTATTCTAACGATCAGATGATTCATCTTTTCCCATGACTAAGGGCTGCTAACCCCAGGCGGCGGATGTGTGTCGGTGTAAACGTGATGACAGGATTAACTAGCTGCTACCGCAGGGTTGCGGAAACTGGACTCCTGCTG
Source organism: Oncorhynchus keta (assembly GCF_023373465.1). Lineage (NCBI taxonomy): Eukaryota > Metazoa > Chordata > Actinopteri > Salmoniformes > Salmonidae > Oncorhynchus > Oncorhynchus keta. Next base: position 58,945,758 of record NC_068454.1, read on the forward strand.
TTCTATGGCTGACTGAGGTGAGCCTGACCACAAACACTCATTCTGGACCCAAAACCACAGGGCCGGTGTAGGGAGATTGGGGCAAGCACAAGCAGGAGATAAATAAAGACCACCAAAGGAGTTGGGGGAAATGGAATTTGCACCAAGGAGAAAGTACAAGTGAATGGGAGTTTAGAAGGACTGTCAAATAAGAAAATAAACTGAGCCTTTAACTGAGTCAATTGTAAATATAAACCCGATTACAGAGAGAAAGGGAAAACACACAGGCCAAAAGAGAGATAGTAGGAAAATGATGTTAGAAAGTGCATAATGAGCCATTGAGAAAGCACAGTAGAAATGCATGTAAATGTATAACAGAGAAAAAGGACGAGAGAGAGAGAGAGAGAGAGAGAGAGAGTTAGGCTTAACATGTGGTGTTGTGCATGCCTGACCGACTCTGAAAAGGTATGCGAAAAGTGAACTGAAATGAATATATAAGGCACATCTTTCTTCCTGGTTGAGTTGCGGCCACACTTGATCTGACTGGACACAAAGGGCGTGAGTCACTAGCCCTGTTTACACCAGAGCAGAGCTCTAACCAGACTATCAGTGAACTGTGTTAGAACAACAGTGGGCTGAGTAAGAGACCTGACTACAGACCCATACAGACAGGCTAAGCAGGACTCGTGTGAAACAATACCAAGCGGTGTACACCGGCCCCAGTGTGTGTGTTATCAGTAGCTAAACCAAGACACATTCTGTTTAACCACCAAAGGAACGATGCAAGAAGGGATTGGTTCACCGCTATCAGCCTCTCCAGTGCAAAACAGGCAAATCTCTGTGGTAGACTGCAATCGTCGTAGAATCTAGAGAATCTGTTTGAAATAGGCTGTTTCAAGGTTACTATTGAGTTGTACTATAAGAGAGACTATTGAGTGAATTATGATGAGGTTATGGTATGGATGGATATAGAAGTGGACCCAAAGGGTAGTTTAGGGTCAAGCTCCGCACCAGACTGACTCTCTGTTGGGAGCGCACACAGCATAGACCATTCCTCCTCTATGGGTGGTTGTGGACATTGGCATTTGTAACAGACATCTTCTAAGATAGTACAAGAGAATGCACTCATGAAGCCTCCGCTCAATAAGCCTTTGTTTGACTCTGAAACGCACAATAAAATAACATCATCAGGAAAGACGAGCGAAACAAATAACAATTGTCCACGTTTTTTGGGGGGGATGGAAGGAAGAAGTGGGCGATTGTGAAGTTTCTCCACGTCAGCGATCATAAGGAGAGGGGCGGGGATGGGGAGAAACAAAGACACGAGTGATAATCCCGCCCAAATACACAGGCATCCCTTTGAAGTGACGCTCCATAACAATTCCAGTTTCTAATTCATCTCAGTTTGCGTTATGTGTCTACTTGGACAGTGATATCAACGTTTAGACAACTGAAGCAATCCTGATACAGTGTGTTTCATCTAATGACTGTATCCCATGACCCTACTACCCATTGTGTTAATGTAGGAACCTGATGGTCTCAGCGCAGTGGCTAGCTGCTCGGGACCTCTGTGCTGTTCGTCTGAAGTAATCAGAAAGAGAGAGAAGGAGGAGGTAGAGAGACAGAGAGAGAGAGAGAGAGAGAGAGAGAGAGAGAGAGAGAGAGAGAGAGAGAGAAGAGAGAAAAGAGAAAAGAGAAAAGAGAAAGAGAAAGAGAGGGAGAAAGAGTGTGTACTAGTTTGTGTGAAGTTATCAGAAGAGAGAGAGAGAGAGAGGAGGAAGGAAGGAAGGTAGGAAGGAAGGAAGGAAGGAAGGAAGGAAGGAAGGAAGGAAGGAAGGAAGGAAGGAAGGAAGGAAGGAGAAGAGAGAGAGAGAGAGAGAGCCTTAGCCAGCAGACTACATCATGAGAACATTGCATGTTAGTGTGGAGAGTAGGCCAGCCAAGATTAGAGCTCTCTCTTCATGATGATGTATTTAAATGAACCACATTTAGGGTCCTTTGGCAACCAGGAGTATGTATACACTCGGACAGTAGCCTACACTACAGAATACATTAAAAGCTGGAAAGGTTGTACAGTAGCTGAATATCACATGTACTGAACCATTCATATACAGTATAGTATGAAACATATGGTAGAACGTCTAGCTGTGCTCTAGTCTGTATCTGTGTAGTATTCTACATGTCCTTGGCTTAAGGCCAACATATTTTTATTTTATTTCAGCTTTATCTAACTAGGCAAGTAAGTTAAGTACAAATTCTTATTTACAATGACGGCCTACCATACCGTAGATAGTTGTTATCATGCTATCAACTATCGTGACTCGTTGTATATTTTTATGGATATTGTTACTAATAATAACCATAACTTGTGTAATGGGAGGCTAACACAGTCTACTGTGCTAAACAGTAACTTTCCTAGCCTGTTCCCAGACTTCTTTGTGGTATATAGCCAACTCCTATGATCATTGTCATGCATAACGACCATTGGAGTTGGCAAATACAACACACACAGATTTGGGACCAGGCTATAAAGTGTTGGTGGTAGTTTCCATGGTGACAGATCAAAATGATTGACAAGCCAGCTCTGTCTCTTATAGGTGACTGATGCAAATCCAACCTGCCATTCGATATGACCTTATTCCTCCACCATGGCTTTTGAAATATTCAGCAGTTTAATCTAGAGTGTGGGTAATATTTTGACTTTGACATGAATGAAGTATTTCATGATTTTGGGATTAGATTCCACACGAGACTGTCAATTACTGTTGTGAGTTGATAGGCATATACAAACATACTTACGACTGGTTTAAATGATTCGAATAGTATGGTATTAAACAAGACTTCTCCACTTCAGCTCTCTGTAGCACCCACTTGGGTGATGCCTCAGCAGCTCTGGGAGCCAAAAAACACAAATTAGCGTTCGATTTGAGCAGTGCACGACTCCCTCACCGGCGTGGCCCGGTCACTTGACACGCCATTACCCCGGTTCAACCTGGGGCAGCTTAATCGAATCGCCTCATTGGTTACAATATGTTCTATTTTGCTCACAGAATATCACTTTGCCAGTCTTGCTTCTGTTACTCTCATATTGACATATTAGTTCCTTGAACTTTTAAATTGTCATTTCATTTGAGATCTAAGCTAATTGTTACGCTGGCTACTGCTGTAGTGTTCTTCTGAGGTGTAAGTAGGAACAAATAGGAACACACACACACACACACACACACACACACACACACACACACACACACATATTCATGCTAGCTCAGGTCCAGCTTCAGAGTGAGGTTGTGAGCTGTCTTGGTTTAATGTGCCACAGACCTGCTGACTTTTTGTAATCATTCAAGATAGACTATCTGTCTGGATTTATTTCACCTTGACTCCATGCCAAAGCTTCTCCTCCTCCCTTAGTGTAAACTAACCCTACTGGTATGCCTGTGCCAGTCATTCACAGCGGAGGAGTTTGGGGAGTGACGCCACAGGCTTAAATGGCTGAAGGGCATCAAACGTAGGTCATGCAGGCCAAACACCTGGCCAGACAGACATCAGCCTGGCCCCCGATCTGTATGTGCTACCTTGCCTGTTCCTATGGCCATTGTCATGTGACCAGCACACACAGAGGCATGTAAGTGGAGTTTGGAATTCATGCTAACATGGATAGAAGTGGATTATTACTGTACTGAGACTGAGGGGAGGAATTGCAATGAACTTGTCCTGAATACGACAGTATTCTTATCTCAATAATACCTGTATATCCAGGCTTGTGATATGGGGTATACGCAAGCACCTCCTCTAAATACCCTGGCTCATTGTCGTCATCGCCATAGCTGAATGCCAGGATAAAGTCAGTGAGACAGAGAGAGCACAGAAAGAGGCTCAGACAGCTAAACGCTAATCTAAAGAGGTGAGCAGTGCACGACTCCACAGCCCTTTGATGCCTACATGGCTCACTTTTCCTGCTCACATCATAGGCCCTCGGGGAACTGCCAGAGCAGCACACTCCATCAGTCATCTTACTCATCAACACACATCTATGATCACGCACCAGTAGCGTAGCCATACATTCGTCGGTGGTTGGGCCCATAGAAATAGAAGGAATAGAATGGGCTTGGAACCTCTAACCCTGGCAATTTGACCTGTAAAGTCATGGGGACACTCACAATGGCTGCCTGGTAGTATGATGCAATCATTTCCATGGTAATGTTTGGCTCATGCAACGGAAAATCCACTATATGACCAAAAGTATGTGGATACCTGCTTGTCTGACATCCCATTCCAGAATCATAAGCATTAATATGGAGTTGGTCCCCCCTTTTCTGGTATAACAGCCTCCACTATTCTGGGAAGACTTTCCACTAGTTGTTGGAACATTGCTGCCGGGACTTGCTTCCTTTCAGCCACAAGAGCGTTAGTGAGGTCGGGTGCTGATGTTGGGCGAATAGGCCTGGCTCAGAGTCGGTGTTCCAATTCATCCCAAAGGTGTTCGATGGGGTTGAGGTCAGGGCTTTGTGCCGGGTAGTCAATATTTGTCACAACGATCTTGACATTTAATTTCTGTATGGACTTCACTTTGTGCATGTCCGTGGGTTCAGCATTGTCATGCTGAAACAGGAAAAGGCCTTTCCCAAAGTGTTGCCACAAAGTTGGAAGCACAAAATCATGTAGAAGGTCATCATCATATGCTGTAGCGTTAAGATTTCCCGTTAATCGTTAAGATTTCCCTTCATGGTTCAGGCCTTCCCACTTCACAATAACCGCACTTACAGTTGACCGGGGCAGCTCCAGCAGAGCAGAAATGTGTCGAACTGACTTGTTGGAAAGGTGGCATCCTATGACGGTGCCACACAGAAAGTCACTGAGCTCTTCAGTAAAACCATTGTACTGACAATGTTTGTCTATGGAGATTGCATGGCTGTGTGCTTGAAATAGTGGCTGAAATAGCCGAATCAACAAATCACAGCACATAATTGATGAGTACACTTCCTGCTTTTACTTCCTGCTTTTCTCCTAATGGTACACTTGCAATGGGCGCCCATTATGCCATTATTTACTTCAATGGGCCCGTTATATTCATTCTATTTCTATTTTATTTATTTTTTTTGGGGGGGTGCAGCTAACTTCCTGCAATGCTACACATTTCACCATGAGTCAAGGAGAAAACATAGCAGTTTTATTGCTAATGTCATGCTATTCTACACATTTTGCCATGAGGATGAGAGAACATTTTGCTGTTGACGGTGAAGAAGGCACTGGATTATGAGCTGTCGTATTTTCTAAATGAACAAATGAAGTAGGCAGTGGCATAGTGCATATAGACATAGAAGCAGAGTGACATATGCCTCAATGCAGTCATATTTGTAGCTTATTGGGGGATGTGGCTTTAAGTTAGTTATTTTGGGCCAACCATCCCTTGAGAGTGAATGTCATTCCAGTAAACTGCTTGCTATGAATTTTATCTGATAGTGTTCGCATGTTTAGGTCAAAAGACAAATAATGTCCCGTTTGGAACATTGACAAATAGAGAGAATTCAATGAAAATCTTTCAATGTTTTTTTTGTTGCTCAATCTGATTGGGCGGGCCTTACTCCCCCTGGTTGGGCCCACCCGGACCCCACCGGACCCCCCCCCGGACCATCTAGGGAGTTTTTTATTTAACCTTTATTTAACTAGGCAAGTCAGTTAAGAACATTATTATTTACAACGACGGCCTTTTGCGCCGCCCTATGAGACTCCCAATCAGGGCCGGTTGTGATACAGCCTGGAATCAAACCTGGGTCTGTAGTGACACCTATAGCACTGAGATGCAGTCCCTTAGACCGCTGCGCCACTCTGGGTTTGGCGAATGGGTACAATCTGTGAGCTCTGGCTCAGAGGGTTGCATGTTCAATCCCAGTGGTAGGCACTCGTTTAACCCTATCCCAAACCCTAATCCTTAACTTCGGAATGAATGTCTAAACTTGACCTTCGAAATGTGACGTTAATGAGAGCTTGTTGGGTGCACACGCACACACACACACACAGGATCACATGCAGACACAGCCACACACACTTCAAAATGGCAAAGACACACAAAAAAAATCACATGCACACACACACACACACACACATACACACAGAAATGCAGTCTCACACACAAACAGATACTTCAAACCTGGCCTGTAAAGCCCCAGGGGAGCAGGGTGTGGAGGATGGGGTGATAGGGGGAGGAAGAGAAGAGGCAGTCCAACACAAACACGACCCCCTCGTGTACATAGCATTTGCTCTTCCTTATCTCTTTTCATCCCGCTCTCATTTTCTCCTAGATTTTTTTCACCTCGCTAGCTGACACAGCTGCAAACTTCAAACTTCTTCTGTCCGTGGGTTTGTGTTTGTGTGCAAGAGATTGGTGAGGAATGCAATAATCTTGCACATAGTGAACAACTCAATGCCGATACTCAATGACTCATATCCACGTCAATGACAACTGCACTGTCAATATGCCAGTACAAGCAGTCCATTTCAATGGCGGCAAAACACATCGGTGAGGTCAAATGAACTTCCCCAACACTACTGCAGGAGTTACAGTGGAACTCCATCATATCCTTCCTCAGAATGTTGTGGGAACGTTGTCTAGTGATTCACGTGCTTTGTTCACTTGCCGGTACTCACATTCATTCAGTGAATTTGCTGTTATTGCTTGGCAACTCACTCTGTTGATTCCAGATTCAGGGATTGAATGAAAGTGTTATTCCAGTAACCGACAAATTGGGAATGGCAGGGAGGAAGTGAGCTCGCCAAGGGGCGGGGCCTGTCTGTATTACTGTTATTTTTCTTCCAGTCATGAATCAATGGACTGGATTTCCACAGTTTTGGCGTCAGAATTGGAACTGTTTTCCTATCAAATCTTGAGCATTTAACAATTACCAGCTTATAGAGTGTCCCACTCCCAACTCCTTACACAGTGAAGAGTGGGCCATACAGGTAGTAAACGCTGATACTAAATAAACACGGATACTTGAGACTAAATCTGAACCTGAGCTGGCATTGATGTATGTTACCTATGGGCTATATGGGACAAGTGTTGCAAATGGCATTATGGTCATGGGTGGTAAGCCAGGTCCTCAGACAGGTTTGGAATGACAACAACAAAGGAGTTGGCTAAAGTTTATACAAATTGGTACACAGGCCAGGTGGGTGGGTAGGTGCCCGGTCCACTATGCAAGGGTTGTTGACCACAGTTGTCTCTTGGACATATATCCTGTGTGTGTGTGTGTGTGTGTGTGTGTGTGTGTGTGTGTGTGTGTGTGTGTGTGTGTGTGTGTGTGTGTGTGTGTGTGTGTGTGTGTGTGTGTGTGTGTGTGTGTGTGTGTGTGTGTGTGTGTGTGTGTGTGTGTGTGTGTGTGTGTGTGTGTGTGTGCGTGTGCGCGCACAAGCGTGCCTGTTCTGTTTTGTGTTACTCATTGATAAGGGATTGTTTCTTCCTGGGAGAAACGAGAGGAAACTGTAATAGGCCTCTTCTTCCTGTTTATAGCAACCGCCTTGTTAACACACACACAGAAAGCATGGAGAGATAAGGATAGACAGGGGTTAAGGATGAACAGACAGGCTGAGATAAACAGAATTTAGGCTTGGGTGGCATAATTAGACAAGAGGTCATCTGTTACTAGTGGTATCAGAACACTAGGCCTGTTCTGATATCTAAAGACATGGGCTACTTGTAAACCAGGTGTCTCTGATTGCCTTAATTTTAGGCGAGTTTGGGTAATTGCTTATCTGGATCTCTCACAGTGATGTAACAAAATGTTAAGATAAATAAAAGGGTGACCACCTGTTGCCATTGCTATACATTGCCACTGGATTTCTGAGCTCTGTTGGTTATATCAAAGTATTTCCAAAAGCTTATTGCGATGACAAAAAAATACAAACAGTACGGGGTAACATGTTTAATCGGACAATTCATCTGGTAAACATTGGGAATGTATCTGGGAAGAAAGTAGATGCGCTAACGGAGGAAAACAATATACCTACTGGCCGCCAAACTCCATTGTTGACATGGGTGAAGCCTGACCAACTATCTCCCATAAAATGACAGCAGACACTGACCATAGCATTAGCGTGGCCGCACCTCTTCCCTGGACAACAACATGTTACTGGGAGATCCGTGGCAAAGGTCAAGACAGGGTCAAGCTTATTTGACATTGTTTTAAGGTCATAAAGAGACCAACAGTTCTTTACCAATGCCTAACTTAAACCTGGCTCTAAAAATCCATGCTCAGGTCTAGGTAGATGATCAATCCAGGCTTTTCAGAAATGGTAGCGCTATGAGGAAAAGTCCACATAAAATGGTGACATGGTCTGGTACCATTAACCCCAGTGGTCAGACTGTGGTCAGACCAAGTGGACCAGGGAGGTTGGTACATTTTAGCACTTTAAAGGGTCTCTTTATGTCAACAGCCCTATTCTGGCCAACGTTGCCTGTAATGGTCACATAAAAGGTGTCAGTGTTTTGGACTATGGCATCGAAAGCAAACAAAATGGACGGAGGCTCCTTCTTTTAATGAAAGTGTGACATTATACTTTAGAATAGCCTGGGGTTATACAAGAGTGGAGCCACTGGCTGCCTATGTGGCCCCTATTCCCCTCAGCTTATACCTCCCACTCTGTGTTCACGATATGGGTCATTCCGCACCACGCACCCCTCAAGGAAGCTCTGGAACGGTCCACATACTGCTGCTTATGGGGGATTCAAGTTTCCAATAGGAGAGCACTGCGGTATATGGGCAACTCAATCTAAAAAGAGCCTGACTAATCAACATTTAATTCAGGGAAAAGCCTCCAGGTATCGCCGTGGGCGAGGACTACAGACAATTGTAATTTAGGTTGAGCAGTCGGGGACCAGGGAGAGTTTGTGCTCTTTGAAACCTCACAGGGATCCAAACTAAGGCCACCTCTGACTGACAGGCTAGCCAGGGAACAAGGTTACTTTTGAGCAGCTACCCATAAGTGCAGCATTTGCTCAAGCACAGAGTAAACAAGACTCATTGCCCTCTCTCCTTCTCAACACATTTTGGGCCTTAGGAAGTACACAGGATCAGCATCCGTGAATTAGTTTCCCCACAGCGGCAATCTCATTACAAACGATCAAGCACTTCTCGATTAAATTACGATCAGGTAACACAGTAAATATAGAATGTTGTGAATTAAAAGGCTGCGTCTATCAAACATTGCCTCATAGAATAAAATAGTTGAATGAATCCAGAAGCCAACATCCTTTCCCCCAGACATTATACCATGTCTTCTCTCCTTTGTGGTTTCATCGTCGTTTAAACACTAGTCAGGTTGTAACTGATGTTTTGGCACTGATGTTGGTTACCCACTCTGGTGTTTTGAGTGCTGTTTCCCCTGCACATGTTGACTAGATGCCTGCAGGCCTCCACTGAGAGATCTCCATGTACAGTAAATGTTTGTTCTGAGCCTAAGGAGGTATGTCAGAATTATAATAGTTCCGTAATGTTAAAGATTAGTGCTGAAATTAAGAACTTTGGCCTCTGCACTAAATTATTCACTGCAAATCTTTTAAAGCATACTGCCACTCTTAAATCTGTACTTTTGACCATCTCAATACGCAATGGTTTCAGAAAACTACCCGTGTTAGAATGAAAGAAAGGTCGAGTCGAGCTGCAAACGCATATCTCCACATCTCCTGTCCCTACAAGACATGTCCACTTAGTCCCATGTTGTGGGACAAGGTAAGTGCTGACAAGGCCTCTGTGTAGCCACATCCGACCATCCCACTGTCCAAGAAATAACAACAGAGCAAACCGCCACAGAAAGGAAGCGTAGACCCAAGCATGTTACTGCAGGTAGGGAATGGTGGAGGGTAATGGAGAGTTAGAGGACCATGTCTCCAGGTGAAGGACTCAGACAAATGGTAGCCAGACCGCCTAGGCCGCGTGGGGACTATAGGGCCTGTCAGAGAGCCACTCGCTGTCCTCAACACCTCTGTCACGGGACAGGTGGTAAGTGACGCCCCATCGCACGTTCGCCTTCCGGCGTCTTCCTCTAGGAGATGAGGATGAGGGTGGGGGCTGGGTTGGAGTGGGAACTGGTGCTCCACGGACAGACAAGCAGTGTCGACTTCATTGTAGGTACTGTAGAGAGTGAATTTGAACAGAAAAAGCTAGGAGGAGCATTGATGCATGTCATTGAGTCTCCTAAGGCAAGGTGGTTGATGCCTTGTTTGAGTTCTCAGATAGTGTGGGCTCGGTCAGCAAGGCATCTTACCCAATGCTTGGTGAAGTCATTACCATAGTAATGTAATGAATAGACCGGCGTGAAAAATGATGTTCGTGCTTCCATGGAGAAGTAATGTGATTCTGGATGGCCAGATTGCCAGCAAGAAGGACAAGAAACTGCCACGTGGGGAATCGTAAGTGGCTCATTTCATCTTGTTTTTGATACCATGTCTTGTTTTGATGTGTTTTGACTGATTTAATTTCAATGCTAATATGGCTCAAATTTGCTAGCTTGTTAACCAACTGTAAATATGTATTTGAGAGACAACAAGTGGTCATTGTGCAAATGTATGTTTTCAATAAACAGTGGAGACAAAATATAGCTTACATTTGATCAACAATCCAAGCCAAACCAGTCTGTTTTGTCCCATAGTTGCGCACGCCTCGGTTTTGTTGCTAGCAACCATCCCGTCTATGGCTACACTTGCACTGGCTGCCTTGTATTGTGATGCAATCATTTTCATGGTAATGTAGAATGTTAACTCAAATTATGTTAACCTATGTGGCTCATGCAATGGAACGGAATTTTGTAATGTCAGTTGAGTTGAATCAACAAATCACAGCACACTTTGATGGGGACACCTCCTGCTTTTACTTCCTGCTTTGCTCCTATGGGTACACTCACTATGTCTGCCAGTCCACCCATTATGCCATCATTGACTTGAACGATGTCTTATTCAGTCTATTTCTATGGTCGTTACATTGTATACAGAGGGTCATATACTGTATCAACTGTAAACCAGTATAGGCTACATATGGAATCTATTTTGGCTAAGCATGTTGCCAAAGGGTATATAGAGTAGAAGTGTCTTGCCTGGGCCACGAAAACCTCCACCATATGGACTCATTGATGGTGAAGATTAGAAGAACCAAGGTGAAATTGGAGAATTTTATGAACTTCTGAAGGGAGCGCAGTAGACTTAATATAGGCCTAGATGAGGCTTCCCTCCCGTGTGAGTGAATTCGCCAGGATCTTTCTCGACATCCGTCCAGAGCCAGGTATTTGACAGATCCCTCCTCATGTCCATGGGCAGCGTTCTTGGCTGCCTTCCCCTTTGTGATCAAGACACCTTTGATGTCTGCCACTTCCCACAAGCTCCGTCCAGTTTCATCCTCTGTTGTAGAGCTCCCCAGACCCTCTGTTGGCAAAGGTAGCTAATGCAGGAAGACAAATACACCCACGGGCCTTCAAGGTTCCTTCCCACGAGTCTATAAATACATCCTGAGCAGTGAAGATATGGAAAGTTATGTTATTTCCCAAAAATAGTTTATTGAATTGAACACTCTTCGGTGCAGGGTACTAAGTCGAAATGTGGGGTTGTTGTGTGCCACTGAGGGAGAAGTCAGTCACATTGGACTGTATAATCCACAGGTACTAACCTCCGACCAAAAGTCAATATAGCCTCCCTTGACGGAGAAAGGCCTCTTTTACAAAAGCTGCTACTTAAGAAAAATGATATCACAAGCATGGAAAATGAGAATATTTGCAGTAGGTAGCAGCTGGCTATGTTGGTTAAGAAAATGTGAGGGTTAATTAAATCCACTTTCATTATGATAATATAAACTATGGAGGGAGGGGCCATCAAAGCAAAAAGGCCTAATTTTCATGACTGTTCCAACAAACACTCCCACATTGACGGTTCTCAATATTATTGCAGTTGGCCGTATTGACACTTAGCTTTGACTTGCTATTCAGCTATCCCGTTGACCTACAAAACGGACACTTATATCCTGAAGTTTCCACCGTTTGTTTTCGCCGAACGCCTGAATGTGTTGCTTCCAGTTGTTTGTGTGCTGAGCTGCAGGCCGAATGACTTCTGCCGCTCGACTCCAACACACTTTTCATTACGATGGCATGTCCTCTGGCTCGGCCCAGCCATGTCTGGCATTGTTTTAAGGGGACAAAGACATTCAGTTGTTCACCCAGAGGCTACGCCTCCCTGAGCCAAATGGAAATACCTAGGCCTCCAGAGAATGTTATCCTCCATCCTCTGCCATGCTTCGACTCCTTTTTTTCTCCACTTCTTACAATAATATTGTTCTTTAATAAGATCAAAAATATGACACATGGCACATTCCTGTCTTTCTCATCGCACGATTTGGATTCCCAGCACCTTGTGACTGTTTTCCCCGGCCGAGCAATGGGGCTGAAAGAGTGAGCCGTCTAGAGATGAGTCAGTGAGAGGATGGCTCTGACCCACAACACAGAGCTTAGCATCTCGATAGGCCTCAGCCATAGCCCCAACCATCAATCAGATCTCCACCCCCAGTCGCTATCCAGGTGAGCCAAAACAACCTTGCCACTAGCGTCAACAATTCCCGGCGTCTTTAGGGCTCTGGGAACTCTCACCCTCTTCTCCCTCCTTTTTTTGTCTCTTTTTCTCTCCCTCGCTCTTTTTTCTTGGTGAGATTACGTGTGTTTAACAAAACAACGTGGAGGCATGGTGTTCCTCGGCAGATGTAAACAAAAAAAGGGTGTTGTGACTGGGAGGAGAGGGCAGGGGACGGGAGTAGAGGTCAGAGTAGAAGTACAGAGTGGAGGTATGCTAAGGTCGGACAGAATGCCACCAGGTCTGGGCTCTGGAGCCTGGCTGCCTGGACTATGTACACATGCCGAGAGAAATGAATAGCCAGGTCATGCTGATGGAACTAAACGATTTAAAGTTCTGTAAAATAGAGGACACAGAGGGAATGGTGGTTATGACCATTAGGCCTAGACGTATACAGTGGGAAAAGTTCCCATACATAAAACAATCGGATACGATGTATACTCTCTGCTTAGTGTTATGGGTTAGCAGATAAGAGTTGTGTTTCAAGAGGGAGGATATACTGTACAGTAGGGTGGAGATTTTCAGTTGGAGACAGACTAAGAGAGATGCATATCAGGAAAGCCCTGATACCAAGCCATGTATCCTTTCACATCATATCTGTGTCAGTGTAAGGAAAGGGGTCTGCATCCAGAAAATGCCCTGAAGGTGAAGTCAACTTTGTTTCTCCTCAATTCGCCCATATTCCCCATCACCAACAACTCAATGAAAATGTACAGCAATCTTCATTTGGTTGCTCATTTGGTTTGCTGGTTAGATAGATTGATTCCGGACAACAACTGGACAAGAACTGCCACAAAAGACAGATCCATGGGCCATGGCGCCTCTTTTCTTTTGATTAGCATGCAATCTCACTTCTTATGAAAGACAAACCAACTAAACATCAACGGGCCTCATGCCATTACATGATTACATTTGTGCAAGGACCAGAGGTAAAACAAAGCCATTTCTGGTAGGTTTAAAATAAAAACGCTGACAACCCGACATACAGTATAAGTCATTGTTCTTTGCTTCTTTCCCGTGTACCCAGTGTCTTAGTGGAATAAAACCTGTGCAAAAAGAAAGTCAGAGCTATCTAGAGTAGGCACTTCTTAAAGACACTATATACTCTATACTGACTTTTAGGAACATTAATACTGGGTGTGCCCTGCACTCAGGTTGGTAAAAAGGTAGGGCAGACAGGTTTGAGGTGGTGCACTCACATCCTGTCTGTGTGAGCCAATCACTGTCAGATAGTGGCCTCCGCAGCCCAGATCCAGGCCGGATTACTTTACATTTGGGCGTCTTTGGTGGCAGCAGCGGGATCTGGAACAACTTTGTTGGACCCCCAGGGCGACCCTGTTGTCTCCCCGGCGCCCCTGCACCTCGATACATGACTGTTCACAGCTTTCTAGGGATTATCACCATACGTTAATAGGAGCTCAAACAGCTGACTGGCTCCAGGAATCGTGGTAGGATTTAGCCACCTGCTATAATGGCGTCTCAAAACTGAGGTGGCGAGCATAGTGAGGAACAATGAGGGGTGATTTGCATTTCGCAGGATGTGCACTAACTCCCTCATAGGGGAAAAGATGGCGTCAAACAAGGTTGGTGTCTTTTGCTACCTCACACACAGTGCCCACAGCAGGAAGTGGGGCTTCCTTGAGCCGGGGTTTGGGGCCAGAGGTCAACCAATGGGATCAGCAGATCATGTTACAGCACACAGATGTGAGAATGGAGCAGTGGCACCGGTCCGGAGGTACCCAAAATGCAGTGTGACTGACAGGTCGACCTCTGATTAGAGAAAACCGGAAAGGGAATCTCTTTTACTCAATTAGTTTCTTCACACACTGGAGAAGTAAAATAAAGGTTCAATTAAAAAAAGAAAAGAGGAACGAGTGAAGATAAGTGTGAAATTTAGCATGTCAGTGAGTTTGTGTTTCTGTTTTCTGTACGTGTGAGTGCATGTGTGTATCTTTGAGTGTGTTAATACTCTCTGCAGAGCAAGGGTGTCATGCAACCCCAAAATCTGAGGGGGCACAATGGATGTGAGGATTTTTTTGCTGCAATTTGCTGGAACCATAGTCATTATGCTTCATTCTATGTCTAAAGTATGTTTATTTTTCTGCATATCTAAGCATATCTCTTGAGCTGTCTGTATCCTCCTGATTGGTGGCATGCCAGCTAAAATTGTTAGACAAGCTAGCGACTCTAAATTAATTGATAGCCTGAAGGCTTCTTGGTAGCTGGTTATGAGGTTGGGAAGTCAACTTCATAAACTTATATATATATATATACTTATACTTAACTTATATATATATATATGTGTGTGTGTGTGTGTGTGTTCATTTTGTTATTGTTGTTTCTCTGTAATAATAGTAGCCACCTAGCAAGTTTATGAAATATATATATATATGCCACTGCTGAAGCTGGTTGAGAGAATGCCAAGAGTGTGCAAAGCTGTCATCAAGTATAAAATATATTTTGATTTTTTTAACACTTATTTGGTTACTACATGATTCCTTAGGTGTTATTTCATAGTTTTGATGTCTTCACTATTATTCTACAATGTAGAAAATAGTTTTAGAAAATTAAGAAAAACCCTGGAATGAGTAGGTGTGTCCAAACTTTTGACTGGTACAATAGATATACATTTCTTATTGAAACAGGCCAAATCTGAGGGGGCATGTGCCCCTGTGCCCCTTATGGGCATGACGCCTCTGCGTGCAGAGTATTTCCAGTTACAATGTGCTGTGCTACCTCACTCGCCCTGTCAAGAGTGACGAGAGCACAGGAATGAAAAACAGGTGTGTGTGAAATGTGTGGATCTCTTCTTTATCTCTCTCCTTTCCTCCCCCCGGTCTCCCGACCTTTTGGAGTCTGGCACTTTTGCCTGTTTTTTGGGGGGAGAAAGGGAGGAAGGGGGGACAGGCACAGACGGAGGGAGCACTAGCACAGAAGGAGAGAAAAAACAACAATGATGATTGCAGACTGTGGCAAACTTCACCTCTTATCCCACACCCTGGATTAACTCTTAATTGTCCCCTACAGTCAGATCTGAGTGTCCAGAACAACAGTGCAGTGTTAAATCCCAGCAAGCCTTTTGTTATACAACAATTAATCACATTATAAGCTAGTAAGCCAATCATCATTAAATATAGACAAAAATCCACCACAGGAGTACTTTGAGGAGACTTTACCTCAAACCCCAAATTAATTAAAGATAGTGAGACAAGAGATTCGGGACATCCCTTGATATATTTATTGTTGTTTGCTTAGTAAATGTCCCAGTCCCAAGTGACTTTAGTTAATTTAATATAATCTTCTGAAGCCGTCTAGACAGTCTGCTACCACCCTAAATTGTATGACTGCAATTATCTTTGAATTCGGGTTTCCCAGCCAACACAAACCCAAGGATGTGGCTTTAATCAAAAATATATTGAGTGAAACATGTAAAGTACCAAATTGTGGATCATGTAGCTTTCTGAAAAATATAATACTAAATGTATAATGAGTAGCCCAACCATACACAAATCTATTTTAGCCATACAAATTAAAAATGTCTGATACCAAGTTCTGTTTTGTCTTCAATATTGTTCTGAAGTACATTAGGTAAGGTAAAGCCTATCATCGTTCTGCTGTCCATCGTTGGTGATTATGTATGTACAGTACTTTAACTAAACATCTTGATTCTGATTAAGACTTGACTGGCCCTGAAAATGAAATCAAGGTCTATCTCCTCCCCCTCCAATCACCCACCCCCACATAAAGGCTGAACAGGAGTCCGTTTGCACAGCGCCCTACCTGCCCACTCACCACTGTGCCACGGAGTCGCACGGCTGCTACAACGTAAACTACGTGTTCTGGCAGTCTGCGCAAGAAGCGGACGCAGCACTGCAGACAAGAAGCGTGCAGCACTAGCGGTCTGTCAGTCCGACTATCTGCCGAATAAACTAGGCTACACAAGAAGCGGAGCAGATAACCACTCGGACAGATCCATGTCCCGTCCCAGCGGTTGAAAGAACAGAAAGAAACGAGAGGACACCTTCACATGCATGAAGAGCAACACAACACAAGGTGAGCATGAAATTGATTTTTAAACTGATTGGGTAGCACAAAGTTATAATGCCCGTTTATTAGCCTACTGTAGATCTTATTACTAGGTCAATTAAATACAAAATAGGCTCCATCGTTTTGAGGAGTGCTTTCCATTAGTGTCGTGAATGAATAGCCTTCAACACTGAGCATTGACAATAATTACTTACATATTATTTACGGTTTAATCAACTATGATCTGAGCTGTAAATAATGCAATAAATTATGCCTGATCATATGTGAATAAATCGGAGAATAGGTTCGGACTTAGCTTGTGTATAACTCTGTTGTAGACTATTATATATGTTACTGAATATTAAGGGTAATTGCCCGAGCGCACTTTGGACACGTGTGATTAACAAGTACACCACAATTAAACCCTGGGCAATGTGACAAGGTGCATTCAGTGCATCTTGGCGGTGTTTTATTTGGATGAGAGGTTATTTTGCTAACGGGTCAGCAATGCCTCACTGAGAGAAACATTTGATTCATGCCTGTTTTATCATGTTGGAAACGGGAGTATACAAAATTATGCACCATAATTCCTCACCATAACTAAACGCAAAGTAGGCTACTTTCAAGCCGGGTGCACTGCCTGTTGGTATTCTTGAATAAGCATAATTGTGCATCTATTTTAGGCAGTGTGCCAGTCAGTTTGTGATTTCAGATGGATAGGCTATACCCTCACATGTAATATGCCTCATATAAACTGCAAGCACCAGTAATGTATTTTTGCGCATAAAGTGGATTGTGTAGTGCTACATGGCGTTTTAAAGTTGTAACTGTCAGCCTCTGAGGCCAGCGCTGTTGGAGAAGTTGACATGCACTATAATTCATCATATGACGTGTAACCTATACATGAAGGCCCCTCTGACTCGACCGTGAACTGTTCTAGTCGATAAGACTGCCGTTTCACGACTGCTTGTGACTACGGTCGAGATAAAAGTGAGATCGGGTGAAATTACTTCCCGATAAGATTGAACATCCGCGCGCTGATTGGACAAGAGGCATACTAATCAAATCAAATCAATCATACTACCTTGGACCATCATATTTTCCTCCCGATAAAAACTAAAGCATGAGAAGAAATTATGGATGAGCTTCAAAACATCTGATCTCGTTGTAATGTCCTGGAATTTTCCATGAATGAGTGCAATGTTTCCATAGATTTTTACTGAGTTACAGTTCATATGAGGAAATCATTCATTTTAAATCAATTCATTAGGCCCTAATCTATGGCTTTCACATGACTGGGAATACAGATATGCATCTGTTGGTCACAGATACCTTTAAAAAAAATAGGCCTCACAATGGGCCTTGGGATCTCGTCACTGGGTTTTTGTGCATTCAAATCACTATAAAATGCAATTGTGTTCATTGTCTGTAGCTTATGCATGTCCATATCATAACCCCCACCAACACCATGGGGAACTCTGTTCACAACTTTAACATCAGCAAACTGCTCGCCCACACAACGCCATACACGTGGTCTGCTTTTGTGAGGCCAGTTGGACGTACTGCCAAATTCTCTAAAACGACGTTGGAGGTGGCTTATGGTAGAGCAATTAACATTAAAGTCTCTGGCAGCAGCTCTGGTGGACATTTCTGCTGTCAGTATGCCAATTGCACACTCCCTCAAAACCTGAGAAATTTGTGGCGTTGTGTTGTGTGACAAAACTGCACATTTTAGGGTGGCCTTCTATTGTCCCCAGCACAAGGTGCACATGTGTAATGATCATGCTGTTTAGTCAGCTTTTTGATATGCCACACCTGTCAGATGGATGGATTATCTTGGCAAAGGAGAAATGTTCACTAACAGGGATGTAAACAAATTTGTGCAGAAATGTGCTTTTTGTGCGTATGGAACATTTCTGGGATCTTTTATTTCAGTTCATGAAACATGGGACCAACACTTTACATGTTTAATTTATATTTTTGTTCAGTGTATGTTGCCTTGAAGCTATTGTGTGGCAATCTGTTTACCTGCAATGGCAACGTTTTATGTGGCCTCAGGTTGTAGTCTAACCTGGTTTAGACATTAGGCCAATGGCAATGAACCTATAGGGAAGATATTAGACACTGATGAGCCAAGTAAGTGCCCTAAAAAGTGAGACATCGGGCAGAAGACTGCGCTACCTGAGATCTCACAACCAGTGGTTCTTCAACAAGGTTCTTATGCAATCATATAAAAGATAAAATTCAAAACCTATTGTATCTCACAGTCAGTCTTGGGTGATGCTCAAGTTCCCTTAGACTAGGGTTGGGCCAGAGCATTGTGTGGCCCATGTTCCACTCATCCCCCACCATCTCGTTCTGATATTTGGAGATAGTAGATTATTCGTGTGGAGTCACTAGCATATACCACTGAAGGTCAGTCCATATAACCTGGAGTTCTGGACCAAACAAAGAGCACTCTTTTGTCTTGCAACCACAAACACACGTGCTGTGGTGTGTTTGTGTGTGTTTGTGTGTGTGTGTGTGTGTGTGTGCGCGCGCACGCATGTCCATAGAGCAGTCTGTTTCCCCTTCCGATTATAAAGAAAAGCAGCAGAGGTATTTTTTAATCATGCACTGTGGTAGCTTTGTGGTGTTGTTCCATTTTGACAGGCTGTTGCATGTTTTAAGATGCGGACATGGACAGCTGTGCTAGTATATCATGCAGTAGTGATGATGCTGATGTGCTCTTCCTTCCTCGCTAGTGAACCGACATGATCTGCCCCGCCACAACGCAGTTAACTTGGTTTTTGTGTGACATTGCTGAGCGATAAAGCTCAATGCGATTCCTCAGCAATTGTATACACAGTCATGGCAGTAGTCTCTCGCGTTCAGTGGCATTTTCTATTCCCGGTCGCTCTTTGGAGATGAGGTGATCTCTGGCTGTGAGGACAGGAGCCTGGCAGATTTAGGACATTCACCAGTGTTTTGTGGAAGGTTATAACCCGTAGACAACCTTGTCCCATCATACAGATAACTGTGTAGTTCCATGATGTATTTGTCCTTTAATGTTCATCCTTATGAAACAAGCTTTGAGATCTGTCATATATGAGAACACCAGTATGCGTCATCTCTTCCTATGCTCATGGCTTCCAGTCTGCGGGAACCAGCAGTGATCTGACCGACTCTACCTGCAAATTAACAGTCTGGCTTCATGGAACAGTTGTAAACATCTGTAGTGTGTTTTTCACCTATGGCAGTGGGTTCACACACTGCTAATTTAGCCGCTGTAATAAGGCTGTTGTCTGTCTTTGAAGTTGATCCCACCAGAGCAGACAGGCAGGAAGTTGCGCTCTGCTTACGGCAGGCCCAGCGGCACAAACAGAGCAGAGAGCAGGCAAAGCCAACCTCCAACAGGAGCCCTGACATCAGTAGGATGACTAAGATTAAACATAACATGGGCCGGGCCTCCGCGGGTTAAACGGCTCAGATCACCCGCGGTGTTGGTGGCAGCGGCAGGTCGAGTCAGGGCCCAAAATGTCACACTGCCCACAGTGACCTTTTCTGGCGGTTTGTGTGTGTGAATGCATAGCCACGTGTTCATCCAGCAACACACACACATATTCCGTAGAAATACACACATTGCGTTCTAGACTGACAAATAGCAGGTTAAATTTACCAGCGGTATGCCATTGACCCATGTATGCCCTGGTGTAGGACCGGGCTGAGACACTTATGGGACACATGCTCTTATTATTTCTGCATTCTTTCAGTCTCATTCTTCATTTCTCTCTGTCATTTGTCTTTACACTCTCTTTTGTGAGACTCCCCACATGTATAATCTCATTGGTGTTGACCCACATCAATCTGATCTGCTGCAATATAGTGGAAGCCTCAGGGCCTTTCATGGTTTTAGTTCACAATAGGCCCCTCATGTGTTTCTTATCACTTAAAGTTCATGAATCCCACAGTTACTTTTCACTGAACTCTTATGTTTTCTCTCACAGACCAGTCTTGTAATCAGTCATTTCCCCAAATGAAAATCATTGGTTTGTGTGTGTCATATTGTACTCTCCAAAATAAAAATAAAACATTTGTTTTGCCAAATCCCTTTCCTGTTGCATGGTTGCCATGTACAGCCCACTAGTTACAGAAGGTGAAGCCCCCTAGTTACGGAGGGAAGTTCAGGTTCCTAATTAGAGGGTAAAGGGTCCTGTAAGTGACATCACCTTCCCCCTGGCACTATGAGTGAGTGAGTGTGTGTGTGTGTGTGTGTGTGTGTGTGTGTGTGTGTGTGTGTGTGTGTGTGTGTGTGTGTGTGTGTGTGTGTGTGTGTGTGTGTGTGTGTGTGTGTGTGTGTGTGTGTGTGTGTGTGTGTGTGTGTGTGTGTGTGTGTGTGTGTGTGTGTGTGTGTGTGTGTGAATGAGAGGCAGCTGTTGTGAGACATTTGACAATCACTGCTGTGTGAGACTTCAAACACCCTCCGTCTTCACACAAACTGTCAGAATCGGAGCTTATAATTTGACTTTATTGTTCCTTTAAATGTGTTGTGTTTGAGGAGGTGCTTTTGAGATAGCTAGCTTCCTCCAAAGCTCAACTGGAAATGCACCTAAACAGAGAACCTTGTGCACAAAGTTTCATCAGGGGCTTCATCTTTCCTTGAGGATGCTTATTTATTGTCGTTTCTTTCAGTAAGTCATTTCCACAACATGTAAAAAATCTTTTATTCATTATTATATTTTATTGGGCTGTACCTGTACCAAAACTCCTGTATTTTTCCTTCATGGCTTGTTCTCCATCTCCTTTTTAAATAGTGAGCCAATTTGTTTTCAGCTATTTTATTTCCATAACTGATTAAAAACAAATCCCTCATGGCTCCCCCTACAGCAGACATACTGTATGATGAGCAATATGTTTGGATCATCGAATCGCAGTAAAATCGCAGCATCTAATTACTATACATATAGAATCCTGAGAATCGCGATAAATGTCCTATCCCTGGCAATTCCCAGCCCTTCACTCTTAAAAATGAAAGGTGCTATCTAGAACCTAAAATGGTTCTTTGGCTGTCCCCATAGAATAACTATTTGAAGAAGCCTTTTTGGTTCCAGATAGAACCCTTTTGGTTCCAGGTAGAACCCAGGTAGAACCCTTTTGGGGTCCATGTAAAACCCTTTCCACGGAGGGTTCTACATGAAACCCAAAAGGGTTCTTACCTGGAACCAAAAAGGGTTCTCCTGTGGGGACCCTTTTTACATTTACATTTACATTTAAGTCATTTAGCAGACGCTCTTATCCAGAGCGACTTACAAATTGGTGCATACACCTTATGACAACCAGTGGAACAGCCACTTGCATCTAAATCTTGTTGGGGGGGAGAAGGGGGGTGAGAAGGATTACTTACCCTTACTTACCCTATCCTAGGTATTCCTTGAAGAGGTGGGGTTTCAGGTGTCTCCGGAAGGTGGTGATTGACTCCGCTGTCCTGGCGTCGTGAGGGAGTTTGTTCCACCATTGGGGGGCCAGGGCAGCGAACAGTTTTGACTGGGCTGAGCGGGAACTGTACTTCCTCAGTGGTAGGGAGGCGAGCAGGCCAGAGGTGGATGAACGCAGTGCCCTTGTTTGGGTGTAGGGCCTGATCAGAGCCTGGAGGTACTGAGGTGCCGTTCCCCTCACAGCTCCGTAGGCGAGCACCATGGTCTTGTAGCGGATGCGAGCTTCAACTGGAAGCCAGTGGAGAGAGCGGAGGAGCGGGGTGACGTGAGAGAACTTGGGAAGGTTGAACACCAGACGGGCTGCGGCGTTCTGGATGAGTTGTAGGGGTTTAATGGCACAGGCAGGGAGCCCAGCCAACAGCGAGTTGCAGTAATCAAGACGGGAGATGACAAGTGCCTGGATTAGGACCTGCGCCGCTTCCTGTGTGAGGCAGGGTCGTACTCTGCGGATGTTGTAGAGCATGAACCTACAGGAACGGGACACCGCCTTGATGTTAGTTGAGAACGTCAGGGTGTTGTCCAGGATCACGCCAAGGTTCTTAGCGCTCTGGGAGGAGGACACAATGGAGTTGTCAACCGTGATGGCGAGATCATGGAACGGGCAGTCCTTCCCCGGGAGGAAGAGGAGCTCCGTCTTGCTGAGGTTCAGCTTGAGGTGGTGATCCGTCATCCACACTGATATGTCTGCCAGACATGCAGAGATGCGATTCGCCACCTGGTCATCAGAAGGGGGAAAGGAGAAGATTAATTGTGTGTCGTCTGCATAGCAATGATAGAGAGTGCATTAGCTAAAAGTGCCCCAGAATCTTCATCGGAGGCACAACAAATCAGATAATTATACCTATGAATCTAGTAATTTTCACGATTCTCAACCACCCTCCCACTGTAGCATCCCATAGACCCATCTCTATCAGCCCCTAACCCAATAAATAATGAATCATTGCTAACTAAATCATGAAAGGTGGTCCGCCCCTCCATCTCCTACTGGTCCCCTGTGTCGTGGTGACAGCTGTGGGAGCTCCTCTCCCTCTCCCTCTCACATCCCTGTAATTGTTCACAGCCCTGCTGGGTACCTCGGTGGCTCTGCCACATCCAATCAGAATCACCCATAGTGATCAGAATCACCCATAGTGATCAGAATCACCCATAGTGATCAGAATCACCCATAGTAATATTCACTCAGTCGCTGACGCATGACAGTCTGGACCCTTCAATGAAGAGGACACGACAGTGCTGGATACGGCCTCCGAGACTGCTATCCATTCCATCCGTCCTCTCCATCCCGACTCACTATGGGGCGTCTTGGTTGACTCTGACAGGGCAAGGAGGAGGAACGAGGGTTCTATTTCTGTGGCACTTGGGGCCTGTTTGTGGAGACGTAGGCTGACGACTGGGTAATGAGTGAAGACAGCTGGCAGGTTCAGTAGAGGTGACACACTAAGAGTACATATGACAGGAAGGAAAACACTGGGCCTTGTTCCGGGACTGTGTTTGAGAGGTTTTACCCTCATCTAGTTTTCCCCATGGTTGACTCCTTTATTCGGTTCGGAAATATCCGAAAAATACAAAAAAGTAGGGCAAGTCGTATGTGGTCAGTGCTTGGTGGGCCTCTGTAAATGTGGCATGTTTTCGCAGGGAAATATGAAAAACACATTAGCTGACATTCTCTCTTTTCCTCCGGGTAAGTTAATCGAGTCGTATTGGTTTTTCCGTTCAGTTGATAACTGTGGCCGTCTCGTTGGTGGTGGGTTGGTGATAAGTGACTGGTAGCCTACATTGTAGGTTGGTACATCGTACTCAGGCCATGGTTCATCCATACGGGGACAGATAGCCAATCAATGGAAAGTGTGAGTCTGTGAGGGGCGGTAGGGGGTGCCCTCTGGCACAGTGGTTGGCTAGGATGTATCAGTGTGTTCGGAGATGACATGATGTTTGGGGAGGGAGGCATAGCTGGAGGAGTCCCCCCTTCAACACTTGGATGATGCTTTAACAGACAAAAAAGGTCTAGTCGGAACATCCCAGCAACGTTGTAAGACTTCTGTGAGAATGTTTTGTGGTCCCCGTTATTTTCTATTTAGAGAGCTAAGAGGCTGCAAATGCAGACACCCTCAACGTTTCGACAGAACTAAGACACAAGATGCCCAGCTGTGCTAAACTTAGTTGTTTATTATATAATGTAGCATCTAAATAGTCTGCCTTTTATTAAGTCGATACATGGTTACATGAACAACTGCAGCACTGACAAAGTGTATTTTGTGTACTGACACAAAGTAGAAAGAGAAAAGACATGAAACCTCTCATCTTGTTGGACATTCCCTCACGGGTTCTGCAAATGGGCCGCATGCCTCAAACTCTCCTTTAACACTATGAAACCACTAGAAACTGGCATTTGCTGCTTCAGAGAGGGCGAATTCTTCCGACTTGTTGAAATCAAACATCTGGCTCGTCTCCAGTAAGAGCTCTAGATAGAGCTTTGACACCAGCTGAGAGCTTAATGAGGGCTTACTCCGGCAGAACAGCCTTCATAATTTAACACTCCAGGGGATGTGCCCAGATGTATGTGTGTGTACGGTACTGTGTATACAACCCCAGGATGGTGTATTTGGGAGGTTTGGGGGGGATGCTCTCTGCTACTCAACAGGGTTCTTTCTCACACACAGCATTCAGCAGTATATTTGACAGAGGGTTTGTTTTGTTTAGTCACATAAAGACATGCTGGCATTTATAGGTGTAACAGTGGTGGTCATTGCTCAGAATATGTACACCAAGCTATCCAGACCTGGGATGGAGGCACCACCAACCTCTCCCATCTCCCTTTTGACCTCAGCTGCATCCCCCAAATTCCCGACCAGAAGGACTATTGTAATATGTAAAACATTTCCCAACATTTTCTTGATAGGTTCCCAGTATACATGTTCTCCTTCCGTGTGTATGAGCTCACCCTTCAGTGGTTCACTCGTCAACTGTGAGTCGTCATAGCAGAGGCTTAACATTCCACCACTGAGCTGTAGACAGAGAGTGGATCAGGTGTCACTATAATGTGGCATGGGTTACCAGGGAGTCCGGGGCTGGGACTGGTGCACGGGTTGTATCCACGGCAGCAACTTCCACTAAGGACAGGGGGGACGTGTCCCTCACCACAAATCAAAGTTACATAGAAAGATATCTGAACGTATGTAATACTGAAAGGCCAATGAAGAGAGCTATGTTTTTTTCTGCATCTGTGGAATTGTCTATGTGGGCAAAACACATGCTTAATTGTCTTTTTCCATGCATTAGGCCTAAAATGTGTAACACACAAACAGTCCGTATTGAGTCATTGGGTTACATGCTGTAGGTCAACTGTGCTGTGGTTATCAGCTCAACCAGAGGGGGTGTCTGCTCCTGCTGTCGGAAAAAAAGTTAGAAGTTAGAATAGTCGAGGAAGTCTGGCCGTCTTATCTCAACTGTTTCAACCTTTATTAGTTTTGCGGTTGTGTGAGAGTTGATAAGAGGTTGATCAGGGCCGGCAGTCTTGCACCTCCAGTGCCACAATCACGTAGTCCGTGTGGTCCTTTGAGTAGCTAATCAAGGGCGCTTTTTTTTAAGCGACGTTCTGTACTTCAGGTTTTTGTGATTAGCCTCAGACTTGTAGGACTTTCCTAACCTGGAATATGCTTGGAATAGGCTAATATAAATAGTTGACTTACATACTGTACATACTGTAAAATGGGCGGCAGGTAGCCTAGTGGTTACGGGGTTGGGCCAGTAACTGAAAGATTGCTGGATCAAATCCCCAAGCTGACAAGGTAAAACATCTGTTCTGCCCCTGAACAAGGCAGTTAACCCACTGTCGTCATTGTAAATAAGAATTTGTTCTTAACTGATTCGCCTCGTTAAATAAAGGTTATTTTTTTTTAAATGATACAGAGCAGGACAGATTGCTTTCGTCTGTACAGGCTGTCTCTATTTCGCACTTATAGGCTTCGACTCTCCACTCACTGTCTTCCAGTGATTAACTTTGAATGACAAAAGAGCCACATTCAGTGAGTTAAGTGGCCATCTCATCTATTTTATGGTTGGGAGGAGGTCTATTAAGGTGGCGGTCCCTTAAGTCGTCCCCCTTGTGACCTGATGCCCCCCTGCATGACAGTGGAGGGGTCTGAGGTATCCCCCGTCCCCACCCCACCCTGCAACATCCCCCACCTCCTGCCCCACAACCATACATCAAGTAGCTAATGGCCTGATGGCACTTGAAGCCTCACAATTGTGATGGGATTTACGGTGTGTCACTGGCTTTGTCTGTTGGGCCAGTGGAGGGGTGTTTGTCCTCCTGGCTCCATCTCTGTTATTTTTTATTGTCATGTTGTTGTTTTTTGTCCTCCCCCAGCTAATGAGATGGAGTGGTCCAGGTCTTTCCCTTCTTATTCTACCAGACCCAGAGAGAGCCATTGTTTAGAGCCATTAATAATCCAATGTCTGTGGCCCTAGAAGAGCCAATTCTCTGTCCATCCTCAGAACAGACCCTCTAGAGATGTTTCTGTGGTGCTGGTTAATGACCGAACAGGGTTGAACCGTTAATTTGGACCATTAATGGTCATCGTCTTTATGTTCACACATGGCGCTGTCAACCTGGGCGTGTTATGCGTCCATAGAATCTACAGATGCCGCAAGAGAATCCTGAATAGGTCCTGGTTAAAATGTTACCATTTGATAAAGTTGGAGTCCAATGGTGATGGTCTTCCAGCTTCTGCCTGTTTCATCCTACAGAGAGGAGCCAGATGGTTCAAAAGACAGAAAGAAAAGGGGAATACAGGAGAAAGAGAAAGCAGAAAATATAGGGGTGAAGATTGAGAGATTACCCTTCTGCTGATAGATAGTTCACAGCAGATGCCCCTCATTTCTTTCACAGGTGTAAAGAGGGTCAGCACATTTTTAAAGTGCTTCAAAGGGCCCCCCCCCGAGAATTGATGTACCTCTTCTCTTGTGTTTTATCCCTCTGAATACATATTTCAAAGTGGAACTTGTTTTAACCTTCTAAACTGAGGACAGCCGGTTCCCTTTGGATATGCTTTGTTACCTCTGGACTCTAGCTGTTTCATTGGTGGGTAGACGAGGAAGTCCTCGTGAACCAAACAAACACTCCCTGGGTTGGAGCCTTATCTTCCCCACCAGAGTAATCAACAGCGCTCTTTAACCTTTCCTAGTCGAATGTCTTTGCTTACTCATGTAGTTTAACCTCTAGCACCATTTGCATTTGAAACAGTAGCTAAATTAACAATCAATTGAATTCGTTGTTTTTTTAAAATTAGGTCTGTCCTCTGAGCTCTGGAGTGGGAAACAGATAGGCATGACCTTTGCTTTTGGTTTATCTAACCTGGGTCATACTCATCAACCAAGTAGCCCAAATAATACCATTGATTAAAAGCTCAATTGAGTGAGCCGGATCCATTTGTTGTGCACACAACCGCAATGCGACCCTGGTGATCACGGAACGTCGGACCCTTTTCGCGCTCGCACTGGGCCGGACAGTTGTCTGTCCGGCCCAGATGCAGCATGACACAAAACATCTGCTTCCTCTTATAGGCTACATGGGGGCGCCTGGCTAAGCCTTCCCTGCAGGCGGGCGAGCAGCTTCACAGAGAGAGAGGGAGAGAGAAGGGTGGGAGGGAAAAACAGAGAGAAAGAAAGCAGGAGAGAGAGGGGGGAGAGTGAGACAATTACAGCGAGAGAGAGAGAGAGAGAGAGTGCGAGTGGGGTAGAAAAAGATGAGAGATGGACAGTGAGGTTTGAAAGCCAGGGAGATGAGAGGGGTACAGAAGAGGTTAATATTTACCCATTGTGAGAGAAGGGGGAAGCCAGAGCGGGAGCAGGGGCGATGCAGTGTAATGGGAGAAACGTTCTACTGTGGCCGTCACACGCTTTTCAAAAGAGGGAGGATCACAGTAAAGGGTGCTGGGTACTAATTAGTCTCATTAGAGTCAATGGAGTTACTGGAGGCTGTTGTCTGTGTGTAAATCCAGGTTGGGATCACCCCCTCGCTCTCACGGTGTATGTGTGCGCACGTGCGAAAGCGTCAACCTGGTCTACTGAGCTCACCCTGTGTTCTACATCTTCTCTCAGTTATCAATCACCATGTGTGTCCAGAAGAAATATGAGCAAACTTACATTTGGAAGACTGTCTGCGTGGACTATGCTTGTAAGTAATAAATAGTGTCCCAAACAACCAACGGCAAGCGTTGTGATTCACACTGATCTATGAATTATTCTCAGTGATAGTACTCACAGTGCTCAGAGCAAGAGATAACCTCTTATCAGAGACTGGCTGGCTCTCTTTAAATGGCTCGTGTCCCATCCAATGAATACAATGCCTTCAGGAGACATTTACATTTCAAAGAACAGAAGAACATTCATATGAACACAGTCAATCTCAGCGGGGAACATGGTTTTTGAACTTGGTCTGAGTGAAAGAAAAAGGCAGTGGTTTTCAAAAGATGTACGGTCTCTGGAGTTATACTTTCATATACTGAACATTCTCCCTTGTTTTGTCATATAATATTACTATTTGCTTAACTCTTGACTCCAACATCCTGTGGTCACCCGTTTTGTCTTCCAGTGGTCATTAATAAAACCAGGATCTACTCCATGCCACAAACTCTATAGAACTCCTATTCAGATTGGATTGAAGAACTCACACTTCCATGGAGGGTTAGAGGCTGGCTGTCATCAGTGCCCCATGTTTGAGTTCATAGGCCAGGCAATAATCTTGCTTTACGCTCCAGTGTCATGATCCTGCCAGTTGAAACGGCAATCCTACTGTCTGATGGAGCACATATGCTCCGGAAGAACGGTGTGTGGTAAATATGGCGCCCCCCCCATCTCCACCACCGTTACCCTTAGTTACGCTACATTTTTCATCCCCTCTTACTTTCTGTAGTCACACTTTATTGGACGGTCATGATAGTCCTTCTGTAGATACAGATGGTCAAACTATCAACAAACGAGGCAACTGCGTGCTAATGTTAGGGTTAGATTTAGAATGTGGGTTAGTTGGTTGAAAGGTCACTGATCGTCTGCAGAGCATCTGTAGATGGACCATACAAATAAAGAGTTAACCCTTTCTGTATTTACCCCTGTTTTTACCCCTGTTTTTACCCCTGTCTAGACTCTTTCCTCTGACACCTGTTGATGTTTGTCTTATTCCAAACAATGGGTACCTTTCCCGGGCCTTGCCTGCTTGACATCTGGAAAGTGTAGCCATCCCCCCTCCTCTCTAGATGGAATTTATAGTAGTAGGCCATCTAGGTCTTTCAACAGCAGGGCAGAGGGGGGTAGGGGGTGGAGGTGTGGAGGTTGAACGGTAGTGAGCCAACTTAAACGACGGAGGTAGGGAGGTAAGCCCCGTTTTCATGTCATGCTGCCCGTAGTTAGCTTTTTCACAAATTCGTAGGACTTTGTTTAAAGTCTTGGGGGTTTGTTTTGGTGATCATTAGGGCTAGGATCCTTATGGAAAGTACTTGCTGTTTGCAAAGTGCCTCTGTTTCTTTGCTATTGAACCATACCAACATACTAACCTTATACTATTATGCAATGTGTACACAAAACCCTTTAGAAACACCACAGACATAGATCATTTTCCTGCCAGGAGGTCACTCATTGTTTTGCCACATAAAAACTAATTGCCAAAATAGACTTATTTGTATCGCACCTCAGGCCACTCTGAGAACAATTACCACTCTGACTCTTCAGCAGTCACACAGAGGAAGGAGCATGTTTGGTTCTCTGGGACAGTTTATTAATACTTTTTGAAGGAAAGTAAATGAAAAACAGCCACCACCTGTGCCCCCAGGTTTTTGTTGCAGTTCTGGGGTTTACAGACGAGGTCTTTCTACTGCTATACCCCACATGGTAGCCTATGTAGGCTCCTGAGTGGCGCAGCGGTCTAAGGCACTGCATCTCAGTGCTGGAGGTGTCACTACAGACCCTGGTTCAATCCTGTGCTGTATCGTAATCGGGAGTCCCACAGGGCGGTGCACAATTGGCCCAGCATCGTCCAGGTTAGAGGAGGGGTAGGCCGTCATTGTGAAATAAGAATTTGCTCTTAACTGACTTTCCTAGTTAAATAAAAAAAATGTGCCTTCTGTTTTTACCCATGAAAAGTAACAGAATGTGGGCTCTCCAAAAGGCTGGATAATCTGCAAACCAACTCTGCAGACAAACGTTTTAATTTACTGGGCAGGGCCTTATTGCCACGTGCTGACACACACATGCACACAGGATAATCATAGAGAGCACCCTCCTTGGTTTAGGTACACCATCCCATTATAGACACACAACCTTGCCCCCTCCCTTCCTTACTCCCAAGTCATCGCAATGCGTTCCCCGAAAAATAACGGTCTTCTCTTTCTATGCAACATGTAACTGAGATATGTACCACTTCAAACAACTCCAGTTACTTTTGTTTTAAAGTTGAATGTATCTTTCATTGGGGCTTGCTAATTTGGAGAACAAGCTGCCCCACTGCAACTGTGAGAGAGTTATTGCGTTGGAAGTGTATTGGTTTACTTAGCAGTTTTATTTTTGCAGCGTTTTAAAATATTGATGGTCTTGCGTTAGCGAAGCATTCCGTACAGCCGTTTAAGAATGCAAATGTGGTTCAACTCATCTCAGCTGGTTATGCAATTTTATATTAGGAGAGATGCCTCTTTTCTGTCAACCTTGCATGTTGAGGAGAAATCGTTTGAGGAGATGTGTTGAGCTCCTTCCCCTTGAGCACATAGACACACAGACACACTCTCACAGCTACAGGGTGCTATGAATATCAATGCAGAAGTATGATTCCTATTATTATTGTAGCCTCCAAGATATTCAATTCCTCGTAAAACTCGGATTGGCATGTTTTGTGTATTCCCAATAGCAGTCAGCTCAGTGCATGCGTGGGAGCTTGGCCCAGCTCTTTCCTGGCAGACACAGGACTCATTACAATAGTGCAAAAGGAGCTCAGAGTGAGCTTTAGAGACCACTGTCCCTATCGTCTCTCTCTGTTTCTCCGTCTCTGCGGCCCTGGAGAAAAGCAGGCCGTGCTAACACCTCTCTTTTTTGATGTTTTTCTCCCAGGGGACTGTGGGTGCAGGTGAGGAGAAGGGCAAGTCCTTCATCCGTCCGTCAACGTCAGAAGTGTCCCGGTGCCGCCCACCCTCAGGTCACCTCAACCACGACGGGCGGCCGAACAAATAGGCATCTCTCGACCCAGCGTCCCTCAGACTGCCTGCCTTCACCAAGCAAATATTTGTGGCCGTTACATCTCATTTCCCAGGTTTAACCTTCAGTGAAAAGATCAATGGAAAAGGGAGTGATCGCTCAGAGAGAGACAGACAGAGAGAACAAGAAAGTGGGGGGTGAAAGGGGGGGTGACAAAATAGTAACCCTTTCAAAGTAACCCTCTCTGC
Organism: Oncorhynchus keta; assembly: GCF_023373465.1. Lineage (NCBI taxonomy): Eukaryota > Metazoa > Chordata > Actinopteri > Salmoniformes > Salmonidae > Oncorhynchus > Oncorhynchus keta. The sequence continues at coordinate 58,977,269 of NC_068454.1, forward strand.
CTGCTATTTCTGCTGCGCTGTGGGCAGGAGAACGTCCCATTTGGGAGTGCTGTTGACCAGTGGCAACAGGATTTCCCTGCACCCTGCCCATTTATCTAAATTCCTGTGTAAATACTGGATAGAGATATCAATTTGTCTGGGCTCCAATAGTGCCCAGAAAGAGACTATAAGCTATCTATAGAAAGCTCCACAACAAACTTGGCCTCTGTGGTCACAGAATTGCCACCTAGTTATTTCCTCAGTAGAGAGATCCAGGAACTGTGAGTGAGAATGGGAGATGCTATGCTTTAGTTCTAAAGCAGAAAGCTTACTGAAAAGCTCACACCAGACTAGAACTTGAAAGGTACAACAATAGATCCAGGGGGAACACCTTTGGCAACTAGCAGCAGGAGAAGGCAGCCATTTTGGGGCTGCTGTTTTGATGTCTTTACCCAGAAAGGTGGAGCACCATGAAGCCGTTAACACCCATAGGATCCCCCTCACCTCTGAGGCTCCTCAACAAGGGCCCGGACTACCTGCGTAGGCAGATGGAGGGTGGGGGCCAGGGCCGTTCCATCAGCGCTGTAGAGAGACTCGAGGCAGACAAGGCCAAGTATGTTAAGAGCCAGCAGGTCATTAACACCAAACAGGAGCCCGTCCTGGTGCCTTGCACACCACCTCCTCCACACCGTCGTCCCTACACCGTGCCTGGGTGCCTCACACCACGACTGCCACCCCGCCGATCCTCTGCTCCTTTCTCCACCCTGACCGCCCCCCTCACCGTACGAGATGAGAACGAGAATGATGACTCGAGGAAGGAGAATCGGAGGACGTCGGTGGATGTGGAAGCACGGAACAGGAGTAACGCCATCAAGGTGACCCCACCCAGCCCCAGGAACCCCTGGACTCCACCCTCCATACCCCTGGTAGCCCCTCATAGTGCACCCATCCTGAGGAGGAGCACCGGTAAGCGCATGCTGCGGCCTGACTCCCTGGTCATCTACCGACAGAAGAAAGAGTGCAAAATCCTGCCTAGTGGTGGCATCGTATTGGGGAACTCCAACATGGAGATAAAGGGGTACAACTTTGTCCGCCGCCTCTTCCAGGGCTCCATGCGGGAGAAGAGTGGCGGGGGCGAGGGGGGCACCCAGAAGATGGTGATCAGCGAGGAGAAAGCTTTGTCGCGGGATGGTGACTCACGCATGTCTTGGACCAATGATAAGGACACCGTGGACGGGGGACAGGTAGGGCCAGGCAGCCGGAGATCCAGTAAGACAGACCACGAGCGCTCACCGCTTCCCAGCCCTGGCTTCAGCTGTACATCGGAGCGGACTAAGAATGGTGTTAGCTGTGTTAGCAATGGCACTACCAATGGTACCAGAAACGGCAATGGCATCACCGAGGGCAATGACGTAAGTGACCACACTGACAACGAGTCGGACATCTGGAAGCGGGTGGCCCCGCGGTGGCGCTCAGGACTACAACGCTCCAAGTCAGATCTGCTTCTGCGATGCTCAGTGGCGTTGTCTGACCAGGAGCATTTCTTTGACTACTGCGGGCTGGACCTTGACATGGTGGACCGGTTGGGGCCTGAGAACTTCCTGGGTGGGATCAGCGACGTAGACACGCTCTCATTGGTGCTGAGGAGCATAGGAGGAGGGGGCGGTGGCTCGGAGCCCAGCGAGTTCTCCCGCCACTCAGGAGAGGCGGGGCTTTTCCAGGAGGAGGTGGCCGAGAAGCTGACCACGGGGGTGTCAATCATCGAGAGGAATGCCCGTGTCATCAAGTGGCTCTACAGCTGCAAGAACGCAGCACAGGAGGGGCCCAAAGAGTCCACTGTTTAGACACCACTTCTCTAAAAGAAGACATGTTCCCTTATGACTGAAGGACAGAGACTTTGTTATTGTACTGTAATCCTTAGTCTTCTCCCAGGTTGATATGCTGTATTTATATGTCCTATGGGAAGTGTGAGGGGTGTGGATGGCCTACACCTTATTTTCAAGTGGAATCATTTACCCCTGCATACGTTTTGTCAGTGAGTGTGTGATTGTGTTGGATATGGCTGTCCCACCCACTCCTTATCCTAACCAATAGGTATTGTCGGATCTATAGTGACTGACAGCCTCCCCTACGCTTCGCTCTGACTCTACAACCAACAATAAGGGGCATCAGTGAGAAAACAACAGGCACAGATGAGGCTGTAGTTAGTGCCGTGGACGCGCAACAACACAACCCTACACTCTTCTCTCGAACATATCAATAATTTAGAATGGAAAACCACAGAGTGTTTTTTTTCTGAACTGGAGTGAACCGTGAGTACCTCATTCCGAACTGTGCCAGTTTAGTTTGTGTGTAGCTTCTTTTTTTTTTCTTTTCTTAAAACGCAGGCGTTGGAACAGGCACGCGAGGGACCCCTGTGGGGTTGTTAATGCACTGAACTGGACGAGAAGTGTGAGAGAGAGAGGCAACGAGTGAGTGAGAGAGAAAGAGAAACAGCTTTGACTCTTTAGAGAGAATCCTCTATTAAACACTGAGCATAATACTCTAGAGGCAGTAATACCGGGACAGTAGTATTTGACAAGGAGGGACGCAGGGTCGGTTATTTTGATCCTACAGCACCTCTGAACCTTACCCCAAGGAGAGGTAACTCTGACACAGCAGCTACTGACCACTGATACGTTAGTTGTGATACAATTGTTATTGATTTTGACAGCTACCGCTGTGTAATTGGCTGGCAGCAAACTCTGCATTGCCTTTACCCCTGTTGCTACTGTGTAAGCTACCTTGTTGCCATTGCAGGTAGAAATTAAAGTGTGATATGTTCTTTTACTGGATAACTGGTCAATTCCTTGTGGAATAAAGTTACTTTTTTACTTCGCTTCCACAAAATATTAACTTCAAGGGCATTTAAATTCCTCACCAAACAATGATTATTTTGTTTCTATTTTCATGTAACAGATTTCACCTTAGTAGGTGTTCAAAGTGTAAGGGACCATGAGCTATCAGGTTGCCAAATATTTGAGAGTGACACCTTCACAGAGCTGACGTTTACAGAGTCCCCCAGACTCCCTCGGGGGTGGAGGTTGGGGTTCATCTCCCCCTGGGGCCAATGGTCATCTGGCTCTCCCCCACAGGAGACCCCAGGCCTGAGGGAGGATGGTAAAGGGGGATAAGAACTCCCTCTCTCCCCCTCTACCTCTAATAGCCATAGATCCTACCTCACTTCATCAATCTGTCATTGATGCCCCTTTTATCTAAATTAAAATGTCACGTTGATCAGAGTTCTCCCAGGGATACCCCTGAAAAATGAACTGAAGGTCCACAGGTGGTATGTACGGGTTAGAATGTGACCAGGAGAGACAGAGAGAGGCATTGGGTGGAGTAATATTGGACCTGAGGAGGGTCACATGATGGGCTATGTAATAAATCAACAACCAATCCCCTTTTAGACCCATAGCATTTTCTCTCTGTATGTAGCATGGCACCCAAACCAACTGGACCTCCCCTTTAAACTGGATTTGTGTTGGAAACTCCTCTGAGAAAACTGTTCTCTTGCATGTTTACAAAACGGCTCTGTACATTTTTTGATCTATGTTCTATTTTCCATATATGAGAGGTTCCGTTTTTATTCCAAAGAGAAATGTGTATGATGTTGTACACAGAACATTTGAAGAATAAAGTACTATTTGTGCAACAAAAATGTTTCATTTTTTATTGTTCTTTGGCTCCATTAAGCAGCACACATTCTGTCTCACCGAAACAGTACATGATGACTTCATCCACTCTTTAACATTGCATAAGTGCACTCTTAATTCTTACAAACTTAGCTAACCATTTCATGGGTACAGGCAACCTGTTGTTTACAGTAGGCTAACAACTAATTTTGAGAAGAAAGAAACCCTCTGTAAATAGTTGTTTTAGGAATGTCTGATTGAAAAGAGTGAGTGAGTCAGTGTTTTGATGTTGTCTGGCCTTTGACAGACATCTCATTTTTCACATTAGCTCAAGAGGCTGCCTGTGGTAATCATTTTAGCATCCTGAGCATATAGAACCCTGAGGGAGTTGCAACAGGTCCTGTTTACAGACAACACAAAGGAGACTGTGGCCTGATGCTATGTCTGGGTGGTCAGGTTGAGACGTCCATGGACAACTGCTTCCTTTTCTCCTTTTCTGTCTCTCTCTCTCTCTCTCTCTCTCTCTCTTTTCTCTCTCTCTGCCTGTATACCTATCTCTTTCTCTCTCCCTCTCTCTAATTCTCCCTCTCTCTACCTTTGTTCCCCCTCTCCCTGTATTTCTGTCTTTGCCTGGCTCTCTCTGTCTCTTTCCTCCAAACCCATCTCCCATCCAACACACACACAAACTCTCTCTCTCTCTCTCTCTCTCTCTCTCTCTCTCTCTCTCTCTCTCTCTCTCTCTCTCTCTCTCTCTCTCTCTCTCTCTCTCTCTGTTCTCTCTCTCTCTGTGTGTCTCTCTCTCTCTCTCTCTCTCTCTCTCTCTCTCTCTCTCTCTCTCTCTCTCTGATGAGAACAATAGGTATCCTGTCTGTCTGTGTGTGTCAGTCAGGGCTGACTACAGAGCCTGCTGTTACATCCTGTTATTGGTTCAAAGGACCAGGTTTTTAACACATGTTCACGTTTTCAGTTGCTCCTCTCCTTTCCGGGATAAACAAACCAAACATCTAGTTTCAGTCCGTTTGAATTGGATGATATCAAGTTATATTGATGGAAAGACACTGCCACAAAATGTTGCTTTTCCAAATGTACAATACTACAAATGAAAGGTTTCTACCTGTTAGACATCAAAGGGTTTCTAAAAAATGTGGCTGGCTTGTGGAAAGTAGGCGATAACCTGGCAGGGATCTACCATCCACGGCTTTGATGCTGATGTGAGTGTTTCCTAACGTTAAACGTCAGGGGGCCTTGCAGAGAACCAGACCAGACCTCCATGTGTTTACCCAGCACCACCAAATCCTTTCTGTTAGCTGCCCTCATTCTTTTTATTTGAGGACTGCTTCAGAGGTAGCCTGGTCCCAGATCTGTTTGTGCTGTCTTGCCAACTTCTTTGGTCATTGTCACGCCAATGACCATAGGAATTGGGAAGATGACACAAGCAGATCTGGGACCAGGCTAGATAAGAAATCCCTGCGAAATCCCCTTTGCCTCGAAATGGGAGAACTCTAAAAATGTAGTCTCCAGCACCTGTCTCTATCTATCTGCAGAAGTCCTGCTGAGACTGAGGCTGTCCTAATATGGACACTGTATCAATCAATCAATCAATCAATCAATCAATCAATCAATCAAATGTATTTATAAAGCCCTTTTTTACATCAGCTGATGTCACAAAATGCTATACAGAAAAGCAGCCTAAAACCCCAAACAGCTAGCAATGCAGATGTAGAAGCACGGTAGCTAGGAAAAACTCCCTAGAAATGCAGGAACCTAGAGAGGAACCAGGCTCTAAAGGGTGGCCAGTCCTCTTCTGGCTGTGCCGGGTGGAGATTATAACAGAACTTGGCCAAGATGTTCAAATGTTCATAGATGACCACGGTCAGATAATAATAATCACAGTGGTTGTAAAGCGTGCAACAGCTCAGCACCTCAGGAGTAAATGTCAGTTGGCTTTTCATAGCTGATCATTCAGAGTTCGAGACAGCAGGTGCGGTGGAGAGAGCGAGTCGAAAACAGCAGGTCAGGGTCAAGGTAGCACGCCCGGTGAACAGGTCAGGGTCCCATAGCCGCAGGCAGAACAGTTGAAACTGGAGCAGTAGCACGACCAGGTGGACTGGGGACAGCAAGGAGTCATCAGGCCAGGTAGTCCTGGGGCATGGTCCTAGGGCTCAGGTCCTCCAGGAAGGGAGGGAGAGGGAGAGAATTAGAGGGAGCTTACTTAAATTCACACAGGACACCGTATAACACAGGAGAATAACACCAGAGATAACAGACAGACCCTAGCCCCCAACACATAAACTATCGCAGCATAGATACTGGAGGCTGAGACAGGAAGGGTCAGGAGACACTGTGGCCTCGTCCGACGATACCCCCCCCCGGACAGGGCCAACCAGGCAGGATGTAACCCCACTCACTCTGCCAAAGCACAGCCCCCACACCACTAGAGGGATATCCACAAACCACCAATCTACTACCCTGAGACAAGGCTACATATAGCCCATGAAGATCTCCCCCACGGCACAAATCCGAGGGGGGCGCCAAGGCATTGTCACAAGTTGCTCGGGCAGGTTTACATCGTACAGTATCTCCCCTCAAAAAGACATACTGTATGTTACTGCTGCCGATATTATTAGTGTGTGTTCTTGCACTGTTGGATAGCGATTCGTGCTCTGTTTTCCCTCCCTGCACTCTGAATAGAAATGTGTGTCAGGGTTAGCAAGGGTTGTGAAGTGTGTCAAATCTGGCCTAGTTCTTCTGGGCCAGCAGTTCCATCGTGCTGCAACCGTCCAGCACGCTGGAGTGAAGCCCGATCCGTGACCCATAGAGCGATATAGGGAAAGAGGGATGAACACACGCGCGCACACACACTTAAACCAGAGCATACAAAAAACACACGCACACGCACATGCGCACACGCACGCACGCACGCACGCACGCACGCACGCACGCACACACACACACACACACACACACACACACACACACACACACACACACACACACACACACACACTTACACCAGAGCATGCACACTTACACCAGAGCATGCACACACACACACACACACACACACACACACACACACACACACACACACACACACACACACACACACACACACACACACACACACACACACACACACACACACACTTACACCAGAGCATGCAAACACACACACACACACACACACACACACACACACACACACACACACACACACACACACACACACACACACACACACACACACACACACACACACACACACACACACGGGCACAGGGGCACAGGATCACTATGATAGTGCTAGCACATGGCACAGAGACCAGAGGCATTCCTGAGGCACGTTTTCCTAAGGGATGTCTTAATCAGTAACAACAACATACAAACTAATGGTGGGAGTTAGTTGGAGGCCTCAAATGTGTGTGTGTGTGTGTGTGTGTGTGTGTGTGTGTGTGTGTGTGTGTGTGTGTGTGTGTGTGTGTGTGTGTGTGTGTGTGTGTGTGTGTGTGTGTGTGTGTGTGTGTGTGTGTGTGTGTGTGTGTGTCCTTGCGGTCAGACGGTCAGAGAACTTGGGAACAGAGGGGTCGACACATGACCACACAGTCCGGTATATAGCTCAGGCCCGAGTACCCGGTGACACAAACCTGAGACAAACTTCTGACTGACGGAAAACTACTCCATAACAGGGGGGAGAAACAACTCAAACACATGATGACTTCCTGCAATGATTTATCTGGGATTTATGCTGGCACGTGCACAGATAGGGGTATACCTGTGCACGTGCGTGACCAGTATCCAAACATGCATGGCTTGTAAGGATCAATAGCTTTTTATTTTTTATTGCCTAGCTGTGGATTGTGAGTGACCCAATAACAAGGCATAGCAGTCAGGAACGCACGGAAAATCTGTCAGTGAACAGCATGGAGACAAACATACCTTTCACAAATATTTAAAATAAAGTTGCTGGAAAACACATGTTGGAAAGCAAATGGACCCTGCTGAAAGAAAGGACTCTAATCTGTCTGCTGTGAAAAACTAGATTTGATTAACTTCCAAATACGCCTAGCAAACATTGTTTACAACAGAGAGATAGCCCAATGGGCAAACACTGGTTAAATCAACGTTGTTTCCACATTTCAACAAAATTACGTTAAACCAACGTGGAATAGACGTTGAATTGACGCCTGTGCCCAGTGGGAGGCTTTTGGCACGAGCACATCGGCCAAGCCTGCAAGTGAGCTGCGCGTCATTGGGTGAGTCAGCTTTTTCATTTTGAGCACCTGCCCCTGAAAGGTCTGTGCACGTCCCTGGGTTTATGTGATTGATGAGTCATGCTGTGATGTAGGCTACAGTATATTCCAAGGGTTATGTAATGTAGCTCCCAAAACCTGATCAGATTGATTCCAACACCCCAAACTACTTACATTGTACACCTACAGAGAAAATAAGAAACACACCTACCTCTTCCACCCACCCACCCACCCACCCGTTCCCCATACCCAACCCTGTCCCTATGGAGGTTTGAAACCTTATACCCTTAACCCGTAGATGGGGTGTGAGTAGGGGTGGGCGGTGGTTCAGTTTCAGTGTGCCCTTCCCCTAACAAAAACCATGGGATGCTGGAGCAACCAGGGGGATCCAATGGCTCCACCGGGCCATAAATCAGAAGACAGCCCTTTTCACTCCCTTCTCTCATGCGACCTTCGCTCCCTGGGGTCAGGGAGAGGAGGTATAGTGCGCCCCTGTGGGAAACCTGACCAGGAGACACCAGCACACACGGCTAGCTCCTCTCCGCAAGACGAGTTGACGTCAGGAAAGACAACAACGATGGGGGATGGAGGGGGGATGGGTTGGCGCGGGTGGAAACTTGCAGGAAGAGCAGACAAGTTGTATGAGCTGTATTTTCTGTGTGTGGTGGCGAGGTCAATGGAGCCCATTGTGGGGCAAGGGTTGACTAGTTCTTGTTGAACTGAAACCGAAACCGACGGTTATTGAGATGCTGGTGGTGTTGGCTTGGTGGCGGTCAGGAGTTCTGGAACTTTAGTATGCTACAGACTTCCTTAGTTAAAATGTCCCAATCAGACTCAGTAACACCCCCTCACACTCGCTGCTTAGCGTCAGCTGTGAGAAGGTGACAATGGCATTAGTGACAGCTGCAAAGCCTCAAGAGTCAAAGTGGCAAACTACAATGCAAACAGTTTACTTAGTCATCCAAAACATGTCATATAAAAGTGGCCTGATATTTTGACTAATTTCATCTAATTCCATGTTGTTTCGGTGATGTTTTTACTGTGACTGAGAAGACCCAAGGATCATGGCAGATTAAAGCATATTGATACAGGGTAGGGAGAGGGTCAGTGGAAACAATGCTGGAACCAGCCGTGGATCTAACCTGGGGCAGCCTGGGTGTGTTGGGTTTATCGGCTCTGTGAATGTACAGCCTTATGACTCCTTGCTGTCCCCAGTCCACCTGTTCGTGCTGCTGCTCCAGTTTCAACTGCTCTGCCTGCGGCTATGGAACCCTGACCTGTTCACCGGACGTACTACCTGTCCCAGACATGCTGTTTTCAACTCTCTAGAGACAGCAGGAGCGGTAGAGATACTCTGAATGATTGGCTATGATAAGCCAACTGTCATTTACTCCTGAGGTGCTGAACTGTTGCACCCTTTACAACCACTGTGATTATTCTTATTTGACCCTGCTTGTCATCTATGAACATTTGAACATCTTGGCCAAGTTCTGTTATAATCTCCACCTGCCACAGCCAGAAGAGGACTGGCCACCCCTCATAGCCTGGTTCCTCTCTAGGTTTCTTCCTGGGTTCCGGCCTTTCTAGGGAGTTTTTCCTAGCCACCGTGCTTCTACACCTGCATTGCTTGCTGTTTGGGGTTTTAGGCTGGGTTTCTGTACAGCACTTTGTGACAACAGCTCATTTGATTGATTGGTTATGAAACATGAACAACTGAATTTTCTGAGAAAAAAAAACAATATTATTTAAATGTACCAATTCTTGCTATGTTTGGGTTATATCACACATACATTATCAGCAATAATATACATTTTCTTTATGAGACATAAAAAAACTCTTATATTCATTGCAACTTGGGTTTACTATACAGTATAATGCTAAAATATACAGCACCATTCTTAAACCTAATTGTTTATAAAAGAGGATCTGTGGCGAGGAGAGTTGGCTAATCATATGTTCTGATCTATTCCTAGTCATGTGGGAACCTACGTGGAGAAAACATCAGCAGACAGCTGCTGTGGATGTGTTAGTAGAAACATTAAACTAGACGTTTCATGCTTTGACATTCGACTCCTAGGGAGTTTAAAGTTCATACTTAAAACCCTCACAATACAATCTTACTTATTGCCCATTTTATTGTATCCCCGCTGTTTTCGTTTACTCTATTTCACTTCCAGTTCTTGATGTTTTCTCAGAGCCGGGTTAAACTGTCTCTTATCCCCATGTGTTCACAATATGGGCCAGCTATAACTAGTGAGTGACTTGCTCCTTTTCTTGGTTTTGAGCTTTGATGTGGTGCCCAAGCCGTTCAATTTGTTTGTGAAATGTACAAAGATGAAACAGGTCTGATTGAGAAACTGTAATATAAAGTCTTCCTATAAAAACATGGGGGGGGGGGAGAACAACAATATTTCTGCTCGTAAGAGGAGAATCCATCTAGGCTTACATGGATACTTTGGGATTTTGGCAAATGAACTTGTGGATACCATTTTTATGTCTCTGTGTCCAGTATGAAGGAAGTTAGATGTCGTTTTGCGATGCATGCTAGCTGATACCATAGACTTCCAGCCATTGCGCTAACGCTAGTTAGCACTACTCTTAGATAACAACTTCCTTCAAACTGCACGCAGAAACATAAAAATGGTATCCACGTTCATCTGACTCTGGGGAAGTAGATAAAGGGACTCATTGCCAAAATCCCCAAATATCTCTTTAAGACTGTGACCTTGGGGCAGTGTGTCTGAGAGAGAAAGGAGGTCAACCACTCTGAAACGTCCTGATTAGAAAGCAGCCAGACTCAGGGGACTGGCCGGCAGGGAGGATTTGGTAGTAATTTACTGTCTTCTGTCTCTCTCCCTCTAATTGCCGACTGTTTATCTGCATGGGACGAGTTGGCACATATTCCCACGAAGCAGGAAGCTAGACCAAATTAGGGCCCAGGATAGGGGGTAGAGAGTCGGACTAAAAACATACAACTCCCAGGATTTTTACAGGGAAGTAGATATGTTGTCCACTGTCCAATTTAAGGGAATTACTCAGCTTCTGGAGCAAACAAACGTGAGGAAGCCTCGAAATCTATGTGATAAAGGGTTACTAGCGAGCCAATGCTAACTGGCATTAGCGCAATAACTGGATGTCTATGGGTATCTGCTTCCAGGCATTGCGCTAACGCTAGTTAGCATTAGCCCGCAAAATGACCTCTAACCTCCTTCACACTGAACACAGATACAGAAAAAAGGTGTCCGTGAGTTCATCCGATAAAGGTTCCCATTGCCAAAATCCCAAGGTATCCCTTTAATAAGATGTACTTAGAGACAGGTAGTGGAGGTGGCTCTGCGTATGATCCCCATGGGTAAGAGAGTAAGAGTATAGACGGAGAGCAGAGTGTAGTGTCACGCCTCCCGAATGGGGTTTCTACTTAGGCTCCTGTGGGATTGCCTGCTGTGCTCCAGCGCCGACTGACCAACATCAAAACAGACCAGACCAGACCAGTGTTTGTGTGTGTGACCTCGCCCAAAGTCGCCCACTGCTGCGGGGTTTCGCTGTTCCTTATTTAACCCCCGCCTGGTTGGCAGGGAGAGGAACGGCCCTCCACCACGGCGCCATGCTGCTCAGGACCTCCCCTGAGATAGCAGCCGAATATGGTGACCATAATATTAGAGGATATCTGCTCACCACTCTGTCCACTGTTGAAACTAGCTAGAGTTGGTATATGGCATAGTAGGAAGTCATCAGTTCTCAGGCAAAACTCCAAATGTTCGTCATAAGTCAATGATGACCAAGAGATGTGTGTGAATGAGTGATGTATAGGGATGCACAATCTGAACATCTGCAGGCACTGACAGGGAGGAGTAGGACCCTGATATAGAGTGGAGTCAAGTCTCCTGTCTAATTACTGTATATCGGTGATTATAAGTCAACATTTTTTACTTTTGATTTTCCTGGATGGCCAGTGAAGACTGCTCTACGGTGTCATATAGAGGGTAACTGTATAATTATCAAGTTTTTCAGAGTAACCACATCAGATTATTTTTACTTCTACATTTATATACAGTACTTATACAATGATCAGCAGGAGAACATGTACTGTAGGATAACTGTACACCCCAAACCTCCAGGTAATGAGAGGAAACCAGCACAGAGAGGACAGGAAGAGGAGATGCATAATGCTTTGCAGGGAAGTCTATTTATATGCAACCCTCTGAGCAATTTTGTTTGCTTGGCTGAGAAATATCCCTCATTAATGTGTAAATAACAACAAACATTCCTCTTGCAGGAGAATCGTTCATTTGAATTGGAGGGCAAATGTTTATTCAATCAAAAGTAATGTATTGCCTGTGATATTCGTGCTCCATGGCAAACCCAAATGAGCAAACAACTGTGCAAAGTGGCCCAAAGATAATTATTCCCTCTAAAATGAATATATGACATTTAAGTCTTCAAATTACAGACAGGAGATGACTTTGTCTTTGTCTTAATATAGGCCTTTTTTGCAAATGACCCTCAGGCAGAGTACGGACAGGCTGGGCTCTGTGTGGTCCTGTGGTGTACTCAAATGACATGGAGGGCTGGGCTAGAGACCGCCCTGAGGGGCCAGGGCTTAACCCAGGTGTCTAATTGGTCAATTAACCTGTCACTCAGACAGGTGTAAAGTTCTTGAGTGACTCATTTTGGCCTTCCTCAAAGCAAGTCACCTGCATGATGTCACCTAACGATGTTGACTGAAGGGATTTGCACAGCATTAATCCAGGCCTTTTAACTCTGAGAGCAGTCGCTCTATCCAATGTTTGGCCCAGTCAAACTGGGCTTACAGTCTGGTTAAGAACAATATACAGCGAGAATACCAAACATTATTGAGCTGCACACCTCCCATTTGCCTTCAGAACAGCGTCAAGTCAGTTGGAGCATTGGACTCTACAAGGTGTTCCACAGGGATGCTGGCCCATGTTGACTCCAATGCTTCCCACAGTTGTGTCAAGTTAGCTGGATGTCCTTTGGACCATGCTTGATACTCACAGGAAACTGTTAAGCGTGAAAGATTCTGCAGCGTTGCAGTTCTTGACACAAACAGGTGTGCCATACCCCATTCAAAGGCACTTAAATATTTGTCTTGCCCATTCACCCTCTGAATGGCACACGTACACAATCCATGTTTCAATTCCTTCTTTAACCTGTCTCCTCCCCTTGAATCTACACTGATTGAAGTGGATTTAACAAGTGACATCAATAAGGGATCATAGCTTTCACCGGTCAGTCTATGTCATAGAAAGAGCAGCTGTTCCCCTTAAGAGTCGCTTGACGCAGCGGTGCTTTAATCTAAGTAACATAATACAAAAATCCCCATCAAAATCTATCAGTTTAAACTAGAGATATCTTTTTTTGCATTGCTGCCATCTCAATCCACCACATCTGGACTTCCACTCTATGGAAAGGGGAGACTCTCACGAGCACGATGGTGTTCTCCGTTCTGCTCTACGACCCCCACAAGTATCACAGGACTCGTCTGAAGGTAACCGGTACCTGATTATTATTATTTTTAAATGAATGGGAGTATGAATGTAGTTTTGTTCCAACACAAACGTTTCCTGAGTTTTCTTATATCTCATATACAAGGACAAACACTTCAAAACGTTGTTGCTTTTGATGTCTTTTTTTGCCATTTATGAATATGTTATTCAATGCGTTTCTCTAAAGGCCTGAATCAATATTTTATCCCAAAAATGTTTTATATACCTAAAGGGGTCGTAGGATTCAAATCAAATGTTATTAGTCACATGCGTAGTGACGCACCTTACAGTGAAATGCTTACTTACGAGCCCCTAACCAACAGTGCAGTTTAAAAAAATGGAGATAAAAACAAGAGATAAAAGTAACAAGTAATTAAAGAGGAGCAGTAAAAAATAACAATATATACAGGGGGGTGCCGGTACAGAGTCAATGTGCGGGGCACCGGTTAGTTGAGGTAGTATGTACATGTAGGTAGTGTTAATTAAAGTGACTATGCATAGATTACAATAGAGAGTGGCAGTGGTGTGGAGAGGGGAAGAAGGGGGAGCAATGTGAATAGTCTGGGTTGACATTTGACTAGATGTTCAGGAGTCTTATGGCTTGGGTGTAGAAGCTGTTTAGAAGCCTCTTGGACCTAGACTTGGCGCTCCGGTACCGCTTGCCACGTGGTAGCTGAGAGAACAGTCTATGACTAGGGTGGCTGGGTTCTTTGACAATTTTTAGGGCCTTCCTCTGACACCGCCTGGTACAGAGGTCCTCAGTGGCTGGAAGTACTGGGCTGTTCACACTGCTCTCTGTAGAGCCTTGCGGTCGGAGGCCGAGCAGTTGCCATACCAGGCAGTGATGCAACCAATCAAGCTCGGGGAGCTCTCAAGCTCGGGGATTCGATCCAGCAACCTTTTGGTTACTGGCCCAATGCTCTAACCATAGGCTACCTGCCGCCAATGGGGTCCATCTGATATACTAATACACCACAAATCTGATTCAATCATTCAATAGCTCTTGCTCTTGCATTTTCAGTTTTATGGTCAATTGAGTCCATACAGGTCAAGGTTAAAGCCCAATCCCCATTTCCCTTCCCCCCAATCCTCTCTATCCCACAATAGCACTGCCTCCTGACAACCTCTATCAACTCCTCACCAACCCCCCCCAGTACCCAGCGACACACCAGATTCCCAGGTCAGTCCGAAATAGAGACGGATGAGCTAGGCGGCATGAGGAGGAATTCCTGTCAGTGCCCATGGAGGAACGACTAGCAGACACGAAGACCAGGGCTTTTAATGACACCTTGATGACAGGCGGGACGGACGGGGGTATGCATAGCTACTGCAGAAGTAAGGGGGAGTGTGAGGAGTGGAAGGGGTGGAAGACTGGCCCATGGGTCCAGAATGGATATATAAGCCTATCTGCCCCCGCCATCCATTGGCTGTTCTAAGGCACTGATCTCAGACAAGATATGAAGTATTGAAGTGTGGATATTATTGGATGACCAATATGACATTTCCTCCTTGGCTCGCTGTCTTGAAGATGATGACTTAGCTATTCGTTTGATATTGCCGTATCTGATGGTAGGACTGAGCCTATTCTCGACTAGCTGTGGTGGTTCCTTCCCCCTGTGGGGTTTAGGAAGAGCTGGGTTTGAAGGGGAGGGGGGTATAGCTGCAACACAGGAGCAGAGCAAAGAACAACATCCCAAACAGCTGTAGAAACAGAAACGTGACACGGACAGGGATTTTGGCGAGGGGTTGTCGAACTCATCCTGCATTCAGAGCCATGTTCCAAACATAGCAAAGCAAAGACGAAGCTCATAACACCACTTTATGAGGGTCACTTTGTATGTCCAACAACAACCATGGCTCTGTTTTGGTTTTAATTGAATGATTGGATTTGAATCAAATGGAGAAAAGAAATGAAAAGTATGAATTAACTGTCGAGAAAGATGTCAGTTGAAGTCCAAAGGTGGCTTCACTGTGGATCGTATAAAGTTTTCAATAATCCTCACATTCTTTCATTCATTGGATAGCAGTTCTCTGCTCTAACTCTTCATGTAAAACATCATGGCTGAGAGACAATCAATATAACCGTGTTAAAGCAGGCAGCTGAAGCCTGCACAGACGGCACAGATGAATGCGTACGTAATTGACTGAGAACTTATTGACTCCCTGGACATTTAACAGTCAGTCCCTCGACACCTCAACCCTTGTTACAGACTAATAATAATCACCCTAATAGACAAATCAATCTATTTACAGAGCACTGAGGCAACGGTGCCAAGTTTGGGAGGTGGGATAAAAATGTCCTGCAGTTTAAGAGTGGAGGAGGAAAGAGAGAGAGAGAGAGAGGTGGGTGATGGGGGTTGGAAGGGTGGAGAGGCTGGGGGGCTTCTAAAGGCTTGTGTGTGTTGGCAGATTACCCCTCTGATGGGGATAGTGGGGGAGATAGCGAAAAGGGGAGGGATATAGGGGGTGTCTCAAATCCACCCCTAAAGACCCAGGAGGTTACAGTATCTGACATTGAGTTGGCAGATTACGAACTGAGAGCTGAAAACTCAGCCACTCCAGTTCCGGTGAGATTCCCATGGCAACGAGAATGGGTTAGACGGAACAGAAGAGGGTGTGTGTGAATAGTTGAACCCCTTTCCGCCTTCTTTTTCTCTTCCGGTGAAAAACCTTGGAGACTTCCTAAATCCTCACAATCAGCCAGGCCACAGATTTCAGATCAGCTCTCTGGGTTTAAAAGAAAGACAGGAAAAGCAAATGCTGTCAACTCTATGTTTTTTCACATGACTGCGCTGTGAGCATGTCCAATTCTTTAACACACACGCACACACACGCATGCACGCACGCACGCACGCACACACACGCACGCACGCACACACACTGACTGGATCATCAACACATTATCACTTCTGGATTATGGGTGCGTCACAGAGTTCCTCTGAGTGTGACGGAACTCAAACGAAAAGGGAAAATCAAGTAAATCCTCTCTTGAATCTTTGCAGAACACTTTCATTGGGAGTATGAGTGTTCTGGCTCACACTACTTTGGCAATCTGCTGTTTTTCTTTGATAAGAGCGTTATGGAGCTGATTCTGCCCATCTGGCAGGTCATTTACCCCATAGCTGAAAGAACTATATCATCAATAATATTTTATAACTATAAACTGTCAAATAGGAAAACCTCTGAATCCAAGAGTGAATCCCATGATTAACCTGTGCATTCTGACACTTTGTTCTGTGTTTCCATTGAAGATGGAAATATTTAATAAAAGTTAAATGAAAAAGAAAAATCTGAGGTATTCAAAGGTGACCTCTTGTGAACTGGAGTGCTTTGTCTTCTCCAAGCTGTGACGAGATTATTCCCCTGGTTGGCCCTGACAGCAGGCCAGGTAAACATCCACAGGGGATGTGTGTGTGTGTGTGTGCCTGCCTGCCTGCCTGCCTGCGTGCGCGCGTGTGTGTGCGTGTGTGTGTGCCTGTGTGTTGTTTCACACACCTTGTTCACACAGGTAGGTTTCCAGATGGTACTGCTGCCTGTGTGTGTGATCAGGTCTACAGAGACGCCCACCTCTAGTCTGACTGTCACCCGTGGGGGCTTCTGGGGATGTCTGTCTGGCTGAGAGAAGGAAAGCTCCTTGTGGAAGAAGTGTGTGAGTTAAACACTGGCTTTACTGTTTGTTTTTACTACGCTTGTAAAAGGAGAGACATTAGAGCCACATTCAAAAAGTTGGCATAAGTGTGGGCAACATAATTTCAATATTTTTTCCTTGTGAGACAAAGACATGAAAGCTTTGGTCATTTTTCAAGGTCTGTTTCATACATAGGGTACCCTAGTTGGATCTCCTCGGGGCTAAAACAGACAGCCCGGTTGCCTATGTTTGAGGTGCGACTCAAACTGACCAGGACGACTTACAGGCTGGACAGGATGAAAAGGCAACGTCAACTTACAGCTATAATCACATAGCAATTTGATTCAAACCAATCATTTTGAAATATGTTCTAAAAATGGCCACAGACGGAATAGTCCCCTGCTGAGCTCATCCTGTTTGTGTGATGGATTTAAATAGCTGACCAATAAAAAGGGCTTCTGGGTAATATCCTCTTCATTTGTCTGCCATTGTGTTTGAGTGGATCCGTTTGAGCACGGTGAGGCACAGTATTACTAATCTTTATCACATTATGGGCAGTTATTTGGGATGCAAGGTGATTTGTGGACCAGTGATTATGCACACAGTCTGATTGCAATTTTGTTTATCTCAAACATGCATTGTGTCCACTGCATTGGTGTATGTGCCAGTAGCATTAAAAACTGTACTTAGTGAAATGCAACTAAGGTTAGTAGCATTAGATTAATAATTACATTCACATTTCTTCTCATTAGATTGATGCTATGATTAACCAGGTGTAATTTTACACATCACGATAATTATAAAGGTATCCTCACCACAATAGGGCGTTTTGGGTGAGAAAGAATCCCTTTGCTCATTAAACTTCAAAACTATCGGCTCCCTTCTTCTCCTGATCCAGGAAAGAGTGGTCAAACAGTGTGGGCTTGGTGCAACAATGAACAAATGCTCAGACAGCGTTTGTGGCCTGCTTTGTTGGCTGTCCTTACTTCATGGAAGAACTCAGGCAGTGTTGTGCACAGGAGTGTTACTGTTGAGTCGTCATCGTTCAGTCATTCAGCGGTTAAAAACGGGGGGAAAAAGACCCAGCCTCTGCTGATCTGAGATCATGTCTTGGAATGTAGTAGGGAGGGAGGTAGCGGTATAGACACACCTGCAGGCATGGGAGGCACAGAGGGAACAGAGCAGGAAACACAAGGGGACAGAACATACATGGGCCGTTTGGAACAGGACGCAGAGTTGGTAGGGTCAGGTTTCCAGAGAGAAAGAGCGAGACAGTCGGAGCGAGAAAGAGAGTGAAGAGAGATACAGAGGGTTTTCAAGTGTCTCCATACACCCCTATGAAAAGACTGTGTGGTTTGGGTTACATATTTAAACGGGGATGTACATCTCTCAACAGGGCAGGGCGCCAGACAAGACAACCTGTATGCCTGGGCATCTGGGAGTCAAGTAATGTCAAGATAAGATTGAGTACTTCAACCTAAACATCCTAATACAGGGGTTGGGGTTGTTGTGGCTCACTCTGTTACAACCTTCAACACCCTTCTGATTGGACTTGCTCTTTTTTAAAATCTCTTTCTTTCTGTCACTTCCTCTGTGTCTCTGTCTCTTTCTCGCAGTCTATCTCAGTCGCTGTTGCGGTTGCTGTTGCTGTTGCTGTTGCTCTCTCTCTCTCGCTCTCTCTCTCACTCTCTCTCTTTACAATTTCTCAAATAAGTAAATGAGTAACCCTCCACTTGAACATGTACTACAATTCAGGGACCACTATTCTTGTGTACAGTGTGTATTGTATAAAATCACTGTTGACTTGTCTTTGATGCACATTACACATTAGGGAAGGAGCATGAAGGGGAGGGAAGGAGGCATGAAGGGGAGGGATAGGGGGCATGAAGGGGAGGGAAGGGGGCATGAAGGGGAGGGAAGGAGGCATGAGGGGAGGGATAGGGGCATAAAGGGGAGGAAGGAGCATGAAGGGGAGGGAAGGAGGCATGAAGGGGAGGGATAGGGGGCATGAAGGGGAGGGATAGGGGGCATAAAGGGGAGGGAAGGAGCATGAAGGGGAGGGAAGGAGGCATGAAGGGGAGGGATAGGGGGCATGAAGGGGAGGGATAGGGGGCATGAAGGGGAGGGATAGGGGGCATGAAGGGGAGGGAAGGAGGCATGAAGGGGAGGGATAGGGGGCATGAAGGGGAGGGATAGGGGCATGAAGGGGAGGGATAGGGGGCATGAAGGGGAGGGATAGGGGGCATGAAGGGGAGGGATAGGGGGCATGAAGGGGAGGGAAGGAGGCATGAAGGGGAGGGATAGGGGGGCATAAAGGGAGGGAAGGAGCATGAAGGGAGGGAAGGAGGCATGAAGGGGAGGGATAGGGGGCATGAAGGGGAGGGATAGGGGGCATGAAGGGGAGGGAAGGAGGCATGAGGGGAAGGAGGCATGAAGGGGAGGGATAGGGGCATGAAGGGAGGGAAGGGGGCATGAATGGGAGGGAAGGAGGCATGAAGGGGAGGGAAGGGGGCATGAAGGGGAGGGAAGGAGGCATGAAGGGGAGGGAAGGAGGCATGAAAGGGAGGGAAGGAGGCATGAAGGGGGGAGGGGGATGAAGGGGAGGGAAGGAGGCATGAAGGGGAGGGAAGGAGGCATGAAAGGGAGGGGGAGGCATGAAGGGGAGGGAAGGGGGCATGAAGGGGAGGGAAGGGGGCATGAAGGGGAGGGAAGGGGGCATGAAGGGGAGGGAAGGAGGCATAGGGGGCATGAAGGGGAGGGAAGGGGGCATGAATGGGAGGGAAGGAGGCATGAAGGGGAGGGAAGGGGGATGAAGGGGAGGGAAGGAGGCATGAAAGGGAGGGAAGGAGGCATGAAAGGGAGGGAAGGAGGCATGAAGGGGAGGGAAAGGGGGCAGGAAGGGGAGGGAAGGGGGCATGAAGGGGAGGGAAGGAGGCATGAAGGGGAGGGAAGCATGAAGGGGAGGGAAGGAGGCATGAAGGGGAGGGAAGGAGGCATGAAAGGGAGGGAAGGAGGCATGAAGGGGAGGGAAGGGGGCATGAAGGGGAGGGAAGGAGGCATGAAGGGGAGGGAAGGAGGCATGAAAGGGAGGGAAGGAGGCATGAAAGGGAGGGAGGAGGCATGAAAGGGAGGGAAGGAGGGGCATGCATGAAAGGGAGGAAGGAGGGAAAGGGGGAAGGAGGCATGAAGGGGAGGGAAGGAGGCATGAAGGGGAGGGGGAGGCATGAAAGGGAGGGAAGGAGGCATGAAAGGGAGGGAAGGAGGCATGGGGGGAGGGAAGGAGGCATGAAGGGGAGGGAGGCATGAAGGGAGGGAAGGAGGCATGAAGGGGAAGGGAAGGAGGCATGAAGGGGAGGGATAGGGGGCATGAGGGGAAGGGAAGGAGGCA
Organism: Oncorhynchus keta; assembly: GCF_023373465.1. Classification (NCBI taxonomy): domain Eukaryota; kingdom Metazoa; phylum Chordata; class Actinopteri; order Salmoniformes; family Salmonidae; genus Oncorhynchus; species Oncorhynchus keta. The sequence continues at coordinate 58,997,695 of NC_068454.1, forward strand.
TGAAGGGGAGGGATAGGGGGCATGAAGGGGGCAGGGGCATGAGGGGGGGAAGGAGGCATGAAGGGGAGGGATAGGGGGCATGAAGGGGAGGGAAGGAGGCATGAAGGGGAGGAAGGAGGCATGAAGTGGTGGGATAGGGGGAGGGGGCATGAAGTGGTGGGATAGGGGCATGAAGGGGAGGGAAGGAGGCATGAAGGGAGGGAAGGGGGCATGAAGTGGTGGGATAGGGGCATGAAGGGAAGGAAGGGGGCATGAAAGGGAGGGAAGGAGGCATGAAGGGAAGGAAGGGGGCATGAAAGGGAGGGAAGGAGGCATGAGGGGTGGGAAGGGGAATGCCTTGTTGTGGTTCAAACATAGGCTGACAGCTGTGGCATCACCCTTTCTCTGTCAGCTGTCACACTACAGCACACTACAGAGGGAGTGTCGTATAGCCCAGTGACGAAAGGGGATCAATATAAATGGATTCTCTTCACTGTCGAGAAATAGAGTGAAGTCCATAGGGGAAATAACTAGAGGGTTGATTTAGGATGTGGCAGTCCCTATAGAGTGTACTACTTTTGACCAGGGCCCATCACACAGGGCACAGACGTCAGTTCAACGACTATTCCACGTTGGTTCACCATTACGATGTTGAAACCACATTGATTCAACCAGTGTGTGCCCAGTGGGATAGGTCTCTGGTAAAGAAAAATAATGCACAATAGAGGGGAATAGGGTGGCATTTGGGACACAACTCAGCCAACTCACTGATGGTTCAAAATCAAATCTCCAGTTGGAAGTTACCATTACTTCTACTGTGCCTGTGGATTGAAGTGTTTTCAGCATAACTAACTAATGTTTTGAGACAGGACGTGTGTTGGTTAGACAGGAAATGGGATTGAGAGCTGACAGAGAGGATATGGAGGAAACAGAATGCTGAGAGAGGAAATAAAAGAGGGGAATGAAAAAGACAGAGAGAGGAAGGAGAGGTCTGTCTGTCCGTCCGTCCGTCTGTCCGTCCGTCCGTCCGTCCGTCCGCTGTAAATTACAATAAAGCAGGAAGGGAGGAAGTCACAGATAGGAAATATGGGCAGGCCTGTATGTATTTTGGCTAGATTTGGGGTTATGGTTAGGCGTTATGGTTAGGCGCTAGGGTTAGGGTTAGGTTTTCGGGTTAAGGTTAGGTTTAGGGGTTAGGCAAAATAGGATTTTGAATGGGACTGAATTGTGTGTCCCACAAGGTTAGCTATACAGGACTATGTGCTCACAAATGTGTGATAGAGGGAGAGAACCCATATGAAGTTAAATGAAGAGTAATTGAGAGACATGCTGTTGTATAACAGATGACTGTAAGTGAGAACCATCCAGAGTACTTTCCAGTAGTACCATACTCACTGTGAAGTTGACCTGTGACTTGGCAAAGATCGCTCCCTGCTGTTGACTGCAAAAGCGCAACCTTGTAAACTCTTCAAACTAACCCCATGCTCTCCTCTTATATCCCCCACTTCTCTTCTGTCCAACAACAAGAAAGGTTGTGACTTCACTGACCCTGAGGGTGAGCGGTATGAGACAACGGTTGGACCCGTGCCATAGTAACCAGGCCATGATGACAGACAGACAGACGCACAGCATGACCAGGTTCACACAGACATGCACACATGACAACAAGGCTCAAGGGGTGTCTCAGATCTTCCCACGCTAGTCCCATAGACCTCATGTGTTCTTAGCACGTATAGGAGTTCACACGTAAGTTAATTTTATTTTTATTTTACCTTTATTTTACTAGGCAAGTCAGTTAAGAACAAATTCTTATTTTCAATGACGGCCTAGGAACAGTGGGTTAACTGCCTGTTCAAGGGCAGAACGACAGATTTTGTACCTTGTCAGCTCGGGGTCAGCCCGGGGTCAGCTCGGGGTCAGCTCGGGGATTTGAACTAGTAACCTTTCGGTTACTTTCGGTTACTAGTCCAATGCTCTAACCACTAGGCTACCCTGACCCTCCCAGCTGCCAACGCCCTCCTCCTGTCGCGACTGCGATTGGGAGAAAGGTCTGGCTGTCATTTGTCTACGTCCTCTGTCATGTTCTCACGTGTGTAATGGCTCTTATGTGCTTTGGGCTCACGTGCAAGTGTGTATCTTACAAGGTCAATATTAAACAAGAGGCGATATTGTCCCACCCCAATGTTGTGAAGTCAGACCTACGCCCTTGCATGTGCTCTGCCTCACTGACCTGTCATTCTTAATGGTGAATTATCAGTGCAATAGTGTTTATTTGAGCACAAGAGGTAGCAACACATCAGAACAAAACATTTGAAAAAGCGTATTGAAAACAGAAAAGACAGACAGAAAATATAGCAATTTGGACACATGACCTTCTTACAGACAAGTGTCACAAAATGACTGCAGTAGGGTCACACTGCAATTGTGTTTTGTAGGGGCAATAGAATAAATTAACCAGTCTCACGCCCAAATAAGTTAAACCCAAGACACTCAAACCATGACCTTCACGAACCAGTCAGCCAAAACAGTTTGACAAATAGTATGTTCTGAAAGGCCATGCAATCCTAATCATTCAATTCTGCACATCCTATTTCCCCCATTCTTAACTTCACAAGAAAACATGAAATATTTCCTATATACATTGCAAAATGGTTTTTACAGTGAAAGCAAAATCAGCTATGAAATCCCTTTCCAAATTGGTGCCATAACCCAACACCTAATCCCACTACTCCTCTGTAATCTGTAATCTCCTAATCTGTTTTTGTTTGTTAATTGATCTAATCCAGCCTGTTAGTGGGTGTCATTTTCAGGTATGAGTCCTATGACATGAACTAAATGCCGTCTGTGGGTGCCAGCGCTGGTTCATATGCTGTACAGTTCAACACTATTGAGAAGGTATGGAAAGGGAGGTGCTAAAATTCAAATCAACCCCTAGTCCCTATTCCCTATACACTCCCTTAGATCTGAAAAGTCCATTTTGGGATTGGGAATGATTTGATGTGGCTCAGGTTAGCCTGAATGCCAGTCTGTTTCTGCTTAAACTAACTGGCTTTATCACTATCTTGCCAAGAGACACGTCAGCTACAGCAGCAACAGATTGGCATCCTTGCTACTGGTGTTGGTGTGGTGGGTACAATCTACACCAGAGCAAGTAGAATGAAGATGATAACGGGTTACGAGTAGCCTGGTCCCAGATCTGTTCACTCTGTTTTCCCAACTCCTATGGTCACTGTCGTGCAATGATTGCAAGACAGCATCAACCAATCTGGGACCAGGCTAGACTAGGAGGGCATTCTGCCCCATGTACGCCCTCACCCCCCTGACCCCACTCAATCCCTGCCCCATACCCCATCCCACCCCCTTACAGCTGGCTTGTTAATCTTGCTGGCCAGACATGCTCTTGGTCTTCAACTCAGCCAGCTTGCCTGTGACAAAGTTCCACTTGAAGGGTGTGTTCTCGCTCCCTCCTCCCAGCATGGCGTATTTGGAGAAGCTAGTGTTGCTCCCTCCTCCTCCATCTTGACTCTGCTCTCCCTCTGTGTTCCCCCCCTGGTAACTCTCCCCCCCTCCTCCCTCACCAGCTCCCTCTCCCACCGCCTCCTGACCCTCCTCCACCGTGCACGTCTCGTTTGCTGCGGCTTCAGCCTGTTTCGCGGTGGCCATTTGTTTC